>NW_007211115.1:66487-157463 GCF_000164805.1 Carlito syrichta | reverse complement strand
CAGAAAGGCTGCCCTCCACTGGTGTGCCCTCTGCAGCCTACCGCCCTGGAGACCCCAGTGCCTGCAGCAATCAGAACTGTTCCCTAATTAAATGTGCCTGTCTTTGCCTCTAGTTTTCTTTTTTGTTGGTGGTGGTGGTTGTTACAATGATGCGGTCTCACTATGTTGCCCGGGCTGGTCTCGAAATCCTGGGCTCAGGCCATTCTCCCACCTCAGCCTCCCAAAGTGCTAGAATTAAGGCATGAGCCACCACACGCAGCCACCTTGTCATTTTCTTATCTCCCTTCCAGGACATCATTTAATCACTTATTTCCTGATGCGGTCTCGTTCTCTCTCCTCTCTCCCTCTCCCTCTCTCCCTCCCTCTCTCTCTCTCCCTTTCTCTCTCTCTGTCTCCTCCACTCTCCCTCCCTCTCCCGCTCTGTCCCTCTCTCTCTCTTCCCACTTCCCTTCCCTTCCCTCCACCCCTCCCCCTTCCTTTCTCTCCCCTTGGGCTCACTGGCTCCCCTGGGCAACTTCCACACTGACCTCCCTCCCCTTGTCCTTGTAGCTGAGCACAGACCTCTCTGCCCACCCAACAGTCTCTCTCTGTGCTCCCGATTCCACTTACACGTGCGACTTATCCCTGAGCAGGCCCTGCAAAGGCTCACTGCTCTGTGGGTGTGGGGCTTCACCTACAGCCACATCGGCAGGGACCTGCATGCTGGGGGGCAGGTGAGTGTGAGTCAGGCCCGAGGATGAGCCGCAGGCAGGGTACACTCTCTGGGATGCAGCATGTCTGGGTGTGCACCATGGCATCTTGGTGCTGGGCCCATACTCTAGACTAGTTGAGGCCTGGGCTGCAGCATGACTTGTGGGATGGCACTCACATCCCGTGTCCCTCCCAGTGTTTGCTCCCACCCTCCAGGAACAGCACAGGTCACAGTTACAGGTTGCTATGGCAATCCCTTCCCACACACCCCCGCCTCCTCCCCACGTTTGTCTCAGGAAGGCTTCCAGAGAGGAAGGCAAGCCCTCAGGCCCCATCTGGCCCCAAGATCCTGTCTCCTTCCCCTCCCACACCACTCCAGGCACAGCCATCCCAGGCAAAGCTTGATAGCAATCGGATATGGCTCCCAACCCAGCTTCTCAAGGGGTGCTGGGGAGGGTTCATGGTGTGCATCACCTGTGACATCAGAAAGTTGGGAGGAACAGGAAGAAATGAAACTCACACATTTTCCCAGCTGGGCCTGGTGGCTTATGCCAGTAAACCCCGTGCTTTGGGAGGCTGAGGCAGGAGGATCGCTTGAGGCCTGGAGTTACAGATCAGCCTGGACCACATAGACCTCGTCTCTACCAAAAAAAAATTTTTTTTAATTTTTTTAGTCTGTATGTTTTCAGCCTACATGTTTGCATTACAGATAAAGAACCTATACATTTCAAACCTATGCCATTTTCTGAGACCCAGAAAAAAGAAGTAGGGCAGAATATGAACACAAACCTTATTTATCCATAGCTTATTTTGGTTCTTAACTATTACATCACTCTTAAGAGTTTGGTTGCTGACATTCTTTAATAGGGAATAGACAACTAATTTTTTGGATAGTACCAGGGGCAAGAACTCTAAAATAATTGCTAAAAAAACACTTGAAGAGAGTGTCCTCGATCCCGTGTTCTTAGCCAAAATGGAGGCTCTGGGGCCCCCTCAGCGTTCTTTTTCTTCTGGGTCACTTTTACTTCAGAGTCTACACAGGTTGATAGAACTAATTTTTTCTCTCTCAGTGTATCCTTAAAATCACCAGTCAAGGAACAATAGTGCTTGACGTAGGCAAAGTATATATTTTATTTATTCACACATTTCAGGGTAAAAACACGATTCTTCTAGCCTTAACCTCTGAGTTCAAATATAGCTCCCTGAGAAGGAAGAGTCACCCGTGATGTGGCAGGCAGGTGGGTGACAAAAACCTGCTCCATGCCTCTCCAGTCGCAGGCCACTCCTTGAGAACTGTCTTTCCTGAGAAGAAGGCATCTTCCCAAGAGGACCGTGTGCCACTGAGGCATGAGAAGAGACTTCAGGCTCCCTGGTGGAATGTGGCCTTTGCTCTGTTTGTCCTTGCAAGTCAGTGTGTGATTGTGAGTCTCCGGTATTGACAAAATCCATCCTGCCTAACGACCCGCCTCACTCCTAATCATTCTTGCCTTTCTTTGAGGAGGTTCTCTGTTGAGTTTCAGTTCAGATTTTTCATTGCCTCTGAGTTTCCTTCGATGTTACAAGTGGTGAAGCGATTAACATACTTCTTAAACCTTTAAGCAAACGAATGCTTAGAGTCCATGCAGGTTTAGTCACTACCACACAGATAATGGAGTCAACTACAGGATTTTCATAGGATCACAAAAGACTTGTACATCCAGTGTCCACAGTGAGTGTGTAAAAACTTAGAGCTGGCATTTTACAATAGAAAAAGCGCTTTCCAAACATTTGCTCATCTCACCATTGTCTTCTCAAGACTGGCTAGACTGAGCAACTCAGACAGATCTGCGTCTCAGCCATGTTACACCCTCAGTCCTCATCAGAATGCCTGGCACCTCACAAATGTCTAGCAGACTTTCTTAAAGGAATGGTTGCTTTCCCCAAACTGTTCACTAGAGATTCAAACTTAGAGGTTAAGAGGGAGCTGACAAATGTCAGAGTTGGACACAAGGCCAAGGCTTATGAGCTTTCCAGGCTCATGAAAGGGCACTACTTTGCTTTTAAAAAGGGGTTCTGGTTGAGTACAGTGGCTCACACCTGTAATCCCAGCACTTTGGGTGGCTGAGACGGAGGATTGCATGAGCCTGGGAGTTCGAGACCAGTCTGACCAATATTGTGAGACCTCACCTCTACAAAAACAAAACAGAACAACAACAAAACCAGCATGGTGGCATGCACCTGTAGTCCCAGCTACTCACAGCTACTCAGGAGGCTGAGGCAGAAGGATCACCAGAGTCCAGGAGGTTGAGGTTGCGGTGAGCCGTGATGGTGCCACTGCACTCCAGTCTGGGCAACAGAGTGAGACACTGACACAAAAAAATAATACAATACAATACAATGTTGCAAAGAGTATAAATGGCCCAGTTGGGAAATCTTAGGGATTGTCTAGAATCTGTGGCATGGCATCATGAGAAGACAATACCAGAGCAGTCTAAGACCCAGCCTCAGCACTGGGCAGTACTCATGCTACCTACTCAGCATTTTGCTGTGAGCATTAAATGAGAAAGAGTGATGGTTATTTTATGGGTCATCTTGCCTAGGTTATAGTGCCCAGTTGTTTGGTCAAACACCAACCTAGATGCTTCTGTATACTTTTATGATTTTTGATATTAGATGTGATTAGTATATAACTCCAAAGACTTTAAATGAAAACAGATGAGCCGCCACACTGTGGGTGAGGCTTATGCAATCAGTTGAATGCCTCAACAGCAAAGACTGAGGTTCCTGAAGAAGGAATTTTGCCTCAAGAATGCAACAAAATTGGATTTGTTTCTCTGAAAAGCCTTAATAATTACCATAAGCCAAGTCCTTACATGCTCTTTGACAGAGTAGTTACCCAAATGTCCATTCTCTTCCATGATTCTTCCTGAACCCAGCTTCACCAGCTTATCAAATATATGAGTGCCTACCTACAAAGCACCAGAAAGAGAAGACCCAGCAACAGCAAAAACTTGCCCGAGGTCATGACCAGTCTATGGCAATACTAGGATCCACATCCCAGTCTTTTTTTTTTTTTTTTTTGAGTTGGAGTGTCCCTCTGTCACCCAGGCAAGAGTACAGTAGCATGCACACAGTCACTGCAGCCTCGATCTCCTGGGCTCACGTGATTCTCCCACCTCAGCCTTTCAAGTAACTGGGACTACAGGTGCATGCCCTTCACCTAGCAAATTTTTTTATTTATTGTAGAGATGGGGGTCTCATCAAGTTGCCCAGGCTGGTCTCGAACCCCTGGGCTCAGGCAATCCTCTCTCCTCCACTTCCCAAAGGCTAGGATGGCAGGCCTGAGCTCCACACCCAGCCCAGTCTTCTGACTGATCATCTGTTTCTTTTGCTTTCTTTTGCCAACCCATTTTTCCAACCCAGATGCTGTGACATTTAACCATAGAAATCAGATCTCCCAGCAAGAACCTACTACAGTCACCTGGGCCATAACTATACCTTGAACTTGCATATTTCACTTAGGGTTTGCTTCATCCTGTCAGCTGAGAGTGTCCTAGTGAGAGCCCAGCTTGCTGGTTAGTCCCCACACCGGAAGATTGCATGGCCCATCACATGGGGACCTGCTGTGATGTCTGCTGCCAGGAACCTGTGTTCCCAGCACTGTGTTCTTGACTTCCATGCTCTAGCTAGTCTGTCTGTGTATGGTCAGTTAGCTCAATCATATAAGCCAGCACCTAAAAAGGCATGGTAAAGGATTCTCCCCCGTTGTGTAATTAGAGAAGCAGTCATCCCCAAGACCGCCCTCACTTCTAACACCAACTGCAAGGCCTGAGGGATTTCCAAGACTACTAGTAGGTTTGATCATTTGCTAGAAAGACTCACAGAACACATGGAAAGCTGTTATCCTCACAATTATGATTTACAACAGTGATAGGACACGGAGTAAAATTAGCCAAGGGAAGCGACCATGAGGCAGAATCCAGGAAGAGTCCACACATAAAGCTCCCAGCTGTCCTCCCCCATGATATGGACAGTGTTAATTCCTCCAGGTAATGAGATATGATACATGCATGCAGTACTGCTAACCAGGGAAGCTCACATGAGCCTTGGTGTCCAGCATCTTTATTGGGGCCCCATGGTTGACTTCCCATGTAGCTGACATTCAGTCCCCAAACTCTCAGAGGTCAAGTAGATACTAGCTGGCCTAAAGCCCCCACCATAAACCACACTGTCCAGTGTGACCAAGGTCCCCAGGTAACCAAGACACTTTTATTAGGCAGGACAGTCCAAGGGCCTGGAAATCACCTCCCAGGAGCTGAGAGCCAAGGCCAGACCACCCTGGATCAGCTTCATTTCTTTACTACACCCACCCCCATGGCATAGCAGGGGTGCCCCTCAACTCTGCAGTATTCCACAGCTGCCTGCTCTATTCCTAGCTCTGACTAATCCCTTGGAATGTGGGAGCTTCCTGTCTTAGAAGGGACCAAGAGAGGGTCTAGGGAAGACTCCATGCGTGTCACCACCACTGTCAGCATTTAATGAGATGACAGGTCCACCGGGGGTGCTTTGGTTTGTCCCTCTGCCTTCCTCACTGGGACATTCAGCAGGGATTTGCCCCAATCCCCAGGTTAGCCCAGAATCCTTCCTGCTCCAGTGACCTAGGCGACTCACTCCTTTTTGCCATGGCAACCCCAGCTCAGCAGACAGCAGCATCTTCACTTACGCAGAACACCTCTTCTTCCAACCGGTTGCCCAGCTCGCCTTTTGTGTCAGGTCAGAAAAAAATCTCAACATTTCGGACATTCAGATTCCTCTTTGCCTACATGTATGGTAAGGCCCAGGAATGCGTGCCGGTAGGAAGCCTCCATGATGGCCAGGGGTGATGATCTCAGAGATGGCTAGGTGGCTAGCCCCTCTGTGCTTTGCAGATTGCAGGACGGGGTGAGGAGAATTTATTCCACCCTCACTTCTCTTTTTTCTTTTTTCTTTTTTTTTTTAGATCTTTTTCTTTTCTTTTTTCTTTTCTTTAGATCCTCCCATTTCAGCCTCCTGAGTTGCTGGAACCACAGGCATGAGACACCACACCCAGCTTTACCCTCCTACCCTGCCTGATTTATTTCTTTGGAATCCGGGAACCTTTGCAGCCACACTTGAGGGTAAGGGCAAGGGGTGAAACCGCCCACATGTCACAGATGCAGACCTCGGAACTCCAAGGCTGCTCAAGCTTGCGTCCCCTTTCCCACACAGACTGAGAGCACAGTTGCAGGGAGGGCTCCATGAGGCGAAAAGAGCTAGTACCGACGGCAGGGACAGACATGGACAGGGAGGGGTAAGGGGGCAGAGTGACATGTGTGGGGTCCTGACCCATGGGCCCAGGTGCAGAGGTGAGCAAGCGGGTAGGGTCACAGCAACCATGAGGCGCAGGGACTTTTCAGCCTCCGAAGCACACCCAGGTCCGTGAGCAGACTGCCTTTCCATGTGAGGGGCTCATAGCTACAGAAAGAAGACAAGTGATGGCGTTGAGATGACGACCCAAACGGCCTGTCTGAGCCACGACCGGGTCTGGCCTTGGTTCTGAAGTCTTGTCTTCCAAGGTCTCCTCTCTACAATGGGAGTCAACCGACTCTCCAGAGACGTCCTCGGGAGGAGTGAGGTGACACGTGCCAGAAGGAGCCGGAACACCTGGAGGCACAGCGCGCACTATTTTTACTTCATACCTGAAGCAACAACCTCCCTGCAGAGTCGGCTGTGTTGGCGTTTCCGCCCATAATGTTTGTGGTCGGATCATGTCTGTATTTAAACCAAACACAGTATTTAAGCCACCAGAAACAAGAAAACAAAGAGGGAGAACTCCATCACATGAGTTTTTTTTTTTCCTTCAGTCTATCCATCCAGATGGTGACGATTAGTGGGCTCGCAGGATGCACCTGTCACTGTTTACATACACATTCCACCTATAGGAAGGCACCGGGAGCCCTCCGAGCAGTGAGGAGCGGGGCTGCGGAGTCAGATTCAGCTTAAGTGCTAGGATTCACCTCTGGGTCTTTGGTGGAGTCAAGATAAAGCTCTTGGTAGCCTTACCCATCATCAGAGAAATGCAAGTCAAAACTACAGTGAGAGACTATCTCACTACAGTAAGGGTAGCCATCATCAATAAGTCAGAAAACAACAGGTACTTGTGAGGGTGCAGAGAAAAGGAGGCTCCCTTGGTGAGGGTGCAGGCTAGTTCAACCTCTATGGAAAGCAGTGTGGTGATTTCTCAAAGAACCAAAAATTGAGCTTCCATACAACCCAGCAGCCCCTCTCCTGGGAACATACCCGAGAAGCAGAAATCACTCTACCAAAAAGACACCCGCACATGCACGTTTATTGCTGCACTATTCACAATACAAAAAACATGGAACCAACCCGGACGCCCATCGAAAGTGGACTGGATAAAGAAAATGTGGCAAATATACATGATGGAATACTGTGCAGCCACAAAGAAGAACAAAACCATAGCCCTCACACAACATGGATGCAGCTGGAGATCGTCATACTAAGTGAACTATCTCAAAAGCAAAGGACTGAAGACTGCACGTTCTCACTCATAAGCGGGCCCAGCTGGGCACAGGAGCACAAGGGGGGGGGATCAGCAGTTGCTGGACACTCGGTACCAGGCCCACTATCAGTGGGAGAGAGGGCCCTCTAGAAGCCCAAGCTTCCCCTGGACGCAGCCTACTTATGTAGTAAGTGCCTACTTGTACCCCACCACTCCAAAGTTTTATTTTTTTATTTTTTGAGTTGGAGTCTCACTGTCGCCCAGACTGGAGTGCAGTGGCCGCTCCCGGCCACCGCAGCCTCGGCCTGCTGGGCTCCGCGATCCTTCCGCCTCAGCCTTCCAAGTAGCTGGAACCACAGGCGTGCGCTACCATGCCCAGCTAATTTTTTTGATTTATTGTAGAGATGAGGTCTCGCCTGCCCAGGCGGGTCTCAAACCCGTGGGCTCAGGCAATCCACTCACCTCAGTCTCCCAAAGGCGCGGGATTACAGGCTAAGCCACTGAGCCCGGCTCCAGAATTTTTAAAAAAGAAAAAAGAAAAAAGCTCTTGGTGCTAGAGGGACCTTGTCATAAGTGGTCTTTACTGTAATTTAGAGTGTGTCTTGTCTCCTCAAGAAAGCGAGGCTGACACCTGTTTCTGACCTGTCTGTGACCTCTCATGAGGTGGGCATTTTCAGACACTTTCCTGGATGAAGACATACAGACTCTGTCATTGGCTGCTTGTGCCTTGTGCCACTGCATGGCAAGGAGACCCCTGTGGGAAGCGATGCCTCCGGGTTCTAGCTCTGGGATGGTGCCATGTTTCCTGGGCCTGGGCTCTGGTGACACTTATTGCGAGGGTGGAGAGGAAGCAAGGTGCTTGGGCTGCCTCTCACCCTCCAGGGCTACACAGGGGGCAGCAGCACTCATGGCCCAGCATGGGGTGTCCTTGTGCAGTCCGACTTCCAAAGCCACTGGGAGCTGGGCCCACGTGGGGCCAGGGATAGGCAAGGCACTGTGGCAAGCATGTCTGTGTTCCTTTTGGAGGCCCTAGGACTGGCTAGGCTGGAGAGGCGGGTGATGTTAAATCTCCAGGCCTGAGCCCAGCTATGAAACACTATGTGAGCAAGGTCACAGCACTGGAGTTTGTTCCTAAACTTAGAAATGCCTTTAAAACCAGGTTCGGTGGCTCAGCCTGTAATCCCAGCGCTTTGGGAGGCTGAGGTGAGTGGATTGCCTGAGCCCACGGGTTCGAGACCCACCTGGGCAGGCGAGACCTCATCTCTACAATAAATCAAAAAATTAGCCAGGCGTGGTAGCGCACGCCTGTAGTTCCAGCTACCTGGAAGGTTGAGGCGGAAGGATCACCAGAGCCCAGCAGGTTGAGGCTGTGGTGGCCAGGAGCGGCCACTGGACTCCAGTCTGGGCGACAGAGTGAGACTCCAACTCAAAAAAAAAAAAAAAAAGAAATGGCTTTAAATTACTCATCTAGAGCAGGGGTCTGTGACCTGTTAGGAATCAGCCACACAGCAGGAGGTGAGTGGTGGGCGAGCCAGCGAAGCTTCCTCTGTATTGACAGCATGAGCTCCACCTTCTGTCACACAGCAGCAGCGTTAGATTCTCATAGGAGCGTGCACCCTACTGTGAACTGCGCATGCGCAGGATCTGGGTTGTGCCTCCTTATGAGAATCTAATGCCAGATGATCTGAGGTGGAGCTGAGGCGGTGATGCTAGCACTGGGAAGAGGCTACAAATACAGATGAACATGAGCCGGGAGGTCCGACTGCACAGAGACCATCATAAATCAATTGCCTGCAGACTCATACCAAAGCCCTATCTGTGAGTGGCAAGTGAGTTGATGGACTGCAATTGTACAACTGCATCTGGAGACAGGCTTTAAGTCAGAATCTGACACCTGTTTTAGTCCGTGTGTGGCCTGCCCATTGCTTTATTTACCACTTCTGTCCACACCTCTTGTTTTTTATTTTTTTAGGTAAGTTGTATAATTATCTCATTATATATTACAATGGAATAATAAGAGAAATAAAGTATACAATAAATGTAATGCACTTGAATCATCCCAAAACCATCTCGCCTTCCTGGTCCCTGGAAAAAATGTCTTCCATAAAACTGGTCCCTGATGCCAAAAAGATTGGGGGCTGCTGGTCTAGCGCCCTTATATTTAACCAAGCACCTTCATAAGTAACATTTGCTCTTTACAACCCTGGAAGGCAGGTCTTATCCCCAGTTTGTAAGCAGAGAAACAGCCTCAGCTGAGAATAACCAAGCTCATACATCCAGTGTTCTGCTTCAGCCTAAAGCTACAAGCTGCTCCCACTCTGCCCCATGCTATGTAACCCTGTGCTGCTGGCTTTGGGGTGCGAAGGGAACCCTGGAAGAGCTCTGTGTAAAATGGTGTTTTCTAAATGGGGTCTCTGTCCCAGCAGGAGAGAAACATATACACAAACGGTCATAGCAATGTTATTCATAATAGATAAATGGTGGAAACTACCTAAATGTCCAAAACCAAAATGGAGTATTTGAAAAAAAAATAAATGAAGACTGACACAGGTTACATGAGTGAACTGTGGGAACATTAGTCCAAGTGCGAGAAGTCAGGGATATGTATGATTCTGTTTATGAAAAATGTCAAGAATAGGCAAATCTAGGGAGACAGAGAGTAGATTCATGGTTGTCAGAGAGTCAGGATGTGGGTAAAAGTGAGAGATGAACTGATGACCACAGGGTTCTAATGGGAGGATAAAAGTGTTCTAGAATTGGGTTGTGGTAAAAGTTGAAAAACCCTGTGAATATACTAAAAGATATTGAAACATATTCTTAAAAGTGGTGAACTGCATGGTAGCTCATGCCTGTCATCCCAGCACTTTAGGAGGGAGAGGCAAGAGGATTGCCTGAGCTCATGGGTTTGAGAACGGCCTGGGCAACTTGGCGAGACCTCGTCTCTACATAAATCAAAAAATTAGCTGGGTGTGGTGGTGCACGCCTATACTTCCAGCTACTTGGAAGGCTGAGGCAGAAGGATCGCCTGAGATAGTTTCAGGGGCCTTGGTATTAGTTCTTCTTTATATGTTTGGTAGAACTCAGCTGTGAATCCATCTGCTTCTGGATGGCCTTTTCTGGTTATTAGGAGATTTTTTTTCATTACTAATTCAGTCTCGTTACTCGTTATTAGTCTGGCCAGGAGTTCTATTTCTTCCTGATTCAATATCAGGAGGTTGTATGGCTCCAGGAATTCACCCATTTTCTCTAGGTTGTCTAGTCTGTGAGTGTATAGTTATTCATAATGTCTCTGATGATCTTTTGTATTTCTGTGGCATCAGTTATAATGTCTCTTTTTTCATTTCTGATTGTGTTTATTTGGATCCTGCCTCTTGGTTAGTCTTACTAGTGTTTATCAACTTTTCTTACCTTTCTGAAGAACCAATTTTTTGTTTTGTTGATTCTGTGTATGAGTTTTGGTCTCTATTTCATTTAGTTCTACTCTGATCTTTGTTATTTATTTTCTTCGGCTAACTTTGGGTTTAGTTTTTCCTTGTTTATACAGTTGCTTGAGGCTGTTCATTTGTGACCTTCCTACCTTTTTATATTTAAGTGCTTAATGTTACAAACTTCCCTCTTAGCACTGATTATTGTGTCCCACAGCTTTCAGCATGCATGTTTTCATTTTCTTTTGTTTCAAAACTTCACAAAATTTGTCTTAATTTCTTTTTTGACCCAGTGGTTGTTCAGGAACATTCTGTTTAATTTCCATGTATCTGCATAGTTTCCAAAGTTCCTCTTGGTATTGATTTCTAGCTTTATTCCACTATGATCAGAGAAGATACTTGATATGATTTCAATTTTTAAAAATTTGTTAAGGCTTGTTTTGTGGCCTAACATGTAGTCTATCTTGAAGAATGTTCTACAACAACAGTGACAATAACTACAGCCCAAGATCCCTGATGAACATAGATGCAAAAATGTTCAAGAAAATGCTATCAAATCAAATCCAATGACACATCAAAAGATAATACATCATGATCAGGTGGGATTTATCCCAGGGCTGCAAGGATTTTTCAATATGTGTAAATCAATAAATGTGATACATCGCATCAACAGAATTAAGGATAAAAACCATATGATCATCTCAATAGATGTAGAAAAAGCATTCGATAAAGTCCAGCATTGCTTCATGACAAAAATCCTCAACAAACTAGGCATAGAAGGAACATACCCCAATGTAATAAATGCCATATACAGCGAACCCATAGCCAACCTCATACTTAACAAGGAAACATTGAAAGCATTCCCTCCAAGAACTAGAACAAAACAAGGATGCCCATTTTCAACACTCTTATTCAACATAGTACTAGAAGTCCTTGCCAAAGCAATCAGAAAAGAGAAAAACAAAATAAAAGGCATTCAAATTGGAAAAGAGGAAGTCAAATAGTTTCTATTCACTGATGATATAATCTTCTATCTAGAAAACGCTAAGATTATAGCAAACAACTCTTAGATTTGATACATGAATTCAGTAATGGTTCAGGATACAAATTAACATACAGAAATCAATAGCATTTCTATACACCAATAATGATCTAACCAAGGATGAAAAAAAAGGCAATCATATTTACAATAATTATAATAGAAAAAAATTTAAAATACCTAGACATATATTTAACAAAGGAGGTAAAGAGTTCTATATGAAAAGCTACAAAATACTGATGAAAGAAATTGTAGATGGCACAAACAAATGGAAAAACATCCCATGCTAATGGATTAGAAAAATCAATATTGTTAAAATGACCATACTCTCCAAAGCAATCTACAGATTCAATACAATCCCTATCAAATTATCAGTGTCATTTTTTGCAGAATTAGAAAAAAAAATCCTAAAATACACATGGAACTAAAAAAGATCCCAAATGCCCAAAGTAATCCTAAGCAAAAAGAACAAAGCTGGAGCCACCATATTACCCAACTTCAAATTATACTATAAGGCTATAGTAACAAAAACAGCATGGTACTGGATATTTTTTTTTAAAAAAGACATAGAGATAATGGAACAGAATAAAGAGCCAGAAATAAAGCCACATACCTACAACCAGCTGATCTTTGATAAAGTTAACAAAAATATATATACACTGGGGAAAGGACACTCTTTCCAATAATGGTGTTAGGAAAACCAAATAGCCATATGAGGAAGAACGAAGTTAGACTCATACTTCTCACCATGTTAAAAAAATCAACTAAAGATGGATTAAAGACTTGAACATAAGACCTGAAACTATGAAATTCCTAAGATAAAGCCTTGGGAAACTTCTATGAGACACTGGCGTACACAAAGAATTTATGACCGGGTTCCCAAAAGCAAACACAACAAAAACAACACTAGACAAATGGGACTTAAACGAAAAAACGTCATCACAACAAAATAGACAATCTGCAAAATAGGAAAAAATTATTTGCAAACTATGCATCTGGCAAAAGGCGAATACCCAGAATCTACAAGGAACGCAAACAACTCAACAAGAAAAAACAGATAACCCATTAAAAAGTGGAGAAAGGATTGAACAGACATTTTCCAAAAGAAGACATAGAAACAACCAACAAGCATGAACAAATTCTCGACTCATTATCAAAGAAATGCAGATTTAAACCACAACAAGATTCCAGTCAGAATGGCGATTATTAAAAAGTCAAAAAACAACAGACTTTGGTGAGGATGTAGAGACAGAGCAAGTTTGTATGCTTCTGGTGGGGATGTGAATCAGTACAATATTTATGGAGAACAGTACAAAGATTGCTCAAAGAACAAAAAACAGAACTAACATTCAATCCAGCAATCCGACTACTGGGTCTCTACTCATAGGGGAAGAAACTTTATATCAAAAAGACACCTGCACTCACATGATTGTCGCAGCACAATTGTCAGTAGCAAAGACCTGGAATCAGCTTCGGTGTCCATCAGGTACAACGTTTACTACTCAGACGATGGGTACGCTAGATGCCCAGCTGTCCCCACCACATGATATGTGCATGTAGCCCACACTGTATAAGTCTATAAACAAAAAAGAAGAGCTCTCCCTGAGGAGGCACCTCTGGGCCAGACTATTGGTACACGCAGTCTGTCACCTCCCCAGCAGGAGCAGGACATGACGGTGCCTCGGAGCCCAGGCCTGGAGAGAGTTGCTCTGCCCACAAGGAAGGGCTCGGCTGCCCGAGGGCCCAGAGAGCCACATCTTTGCTGGCCGTGGACTCTGTGGCCTCCCAGCCAACGCCTGACGCACTCAGAGGTTCTCTGCCATCCAGCAGAGGCCCCAGCTCCTGGCACCGGGTGCAGCTCCCTGGGGCTCACGGCCGCCTCTCCTTCCTGCTGTGAGGAAGAACCAGGTACTTCCAGCCTTGCTTCTGAGCTGGGAGAAAGAAGCAGGGTAGACAGCAGGTGATGAAATTCACAGATAATGCGCATCTGGGGGGTGGAAACACCAGTCCAGGAGAGAAATCCAGCCATCTGTGGAGGGAGAGGTTAGAAGTCCAGGTGAGAGCCCACCCTACGAGGAGGGCGGGAGACCGAGGAGTGTTCACTGCAGCCCAGAGTAGGGGTAGAAGCCAGTTCCTACAGGCTGAAGAGGCCACATGTGGACTTCGGCTGAGCAGGGGGGGTATCCCATGGGAAAGGCCACGCATCCGGGAGCCAGTCACACAGCCAGCCAAAGGCCCAAGTGCCAACCATCCTCATAAAGACCTTGCCCCTACCAAGATGGAGCCAAGGACCCTCTTCCGTCAACCTTCTGCCGGCTTTCTCCCCAGGTGGAGAAGATTTGTGGGCACCAGCTCAGGCTCTGCACACACTGCCTGTCTCGGGTGGGTGCAGAACCACCTTGGATCAGCCGAGCACGGCACAGCACCGACAGCCACAGCAACAGGGCCTATGACGGAAGGAAGGGCAGTGGCAAAAACCAGCTCTGACAGGGATGGCTGGGAGGTCAGAAGCAACACAGATCCTGACTGTGAGCTGGGTCTGCAGAAGGAAGGTCAGGTGCATGGGCTGCCGGCATTCCCCGACTCACATGCTGAAGCCCTAATGCCCCGGGGGGGATGGTATCTGGAGATGGCTTTTGGAGGGTTAGATGAAGGCACAAGGGTGGGGCTCTTGTGATGGATTAGTGGCTTCATAAAGAGAGGGAGGGGAAGCAGGGAGTGGGAGAGGAAAGGAGAGGGAGGAAGAGGGAGGGGGGAAGGGAAGAGGAGAGAGAGAGAGGGACACAGAGAGACAGAGAGAGAGTGTGTGTTTTTCTTTGCATGTGAGGACTCTGGGAGGAAGTGCCATCTGCAAGCCAGGTAGAGAGCCCTCTCCAGGAACCAGATCCCAGCACTGTGGGAGGTAAATGTCTGTTGTTTCGGCCACCCAGCATGTGGGACTTCGTTATACCAGCTCAAGTGGACTCATACACCAGGGCCCACAATCGAAGGCTGTTGGAGTCACTCACGTGACATGGGGCACGGGGAGCACACACTCACAACTGCTGAAAAGCCCACGTTTCTCACGCACCCAACAAACAGTTAAGAACCAGCCACCCTCCAGACACTGATGACACCACACAGAGCCTGACACAGAGCTGTGCTCTCATGGGCTTTATGTTCTGTGAACTTCAACTGTGGCTGGTAGTTCAGCAAAGGCATTTCCTGTGCCCTTGAGCTTGTGCACTTTAAATACTAAAATTGATATCCAGACGGTTTTTAGAATCCATAGAATTTTTCATGCCACTCAGATAAAAGTTTATTAGGTGCCAGACACTGTACAAAGCACTTTAGATTTGTATATTTTACAGTCAATCCCAGGGGGTGATGTTCCTGTCCCCATTTGACATATAACAAAACTGGCTTAGGCCGGGCAGGTGGCTCACGCCTGTAATCCCAGTACTTTGGGAGGCCAAGTAAAGAATTAGCTGAGTGTGGTGGCTCTCCTTTGTCCCAGTTACTCAGGAGGCTGAGTTGGGAGAATCACTTGGGCCCAGGAGTTTGCAGTGAAGTGAACTGTGATCACGCCACTGCACTTCAACCTGGGGGAAGAAACAGATTTGAAGAACTTTAAGTAACTTTTCAGAGTTCACACAGCTTTCAGGTTAACAGAGCCAGGGATCCATTCACATATCACATGTACCTCATATGTTCAATTATTATGTATCGATAATAAATAAATACATAAATCAATACGAGGGCTGACTCTCACAGTCTGTCATAACCACGTGTTCATGGAGTATGGTACATCGTGCTATAGTTCTGGAAACATTACCCAGCATCCTTTCTGAAAATAAACCCCTTACCCAGGTTAAGGAACATTCTTCTGAAGTCAGTCACGTCCCTCTGGTGTGTTGGCTGGTGACCTTGAGCGTGAGATGTTCATCCCCAGACTTCCCTCCCAGAGGGTCAGATCTGCAGGTCCCAACTGATGCCAGGGAAACTCACCAGGGGACTTGTGGGACTCTTCCTTTTGGATGCACAAAAGTCACATTTGCTATTATTCTATTTAGCGACTGTTTGGGCCTATACTGACAGTTTTTTTTTAACAAATAAACAGAATTTTTACTTCCTGTAAATTCAGAAAGCAAAAATGGTTTAATTATATTTCTTTTGAAAACACCTTTGTTGTAACATAATTCACAGGTCCTAAAATTCACCCATTTAAAAGGCACAAGTCAATGCTCTTTCGTAGATTCAGAGTCATGCAATCATACCATAATCTAGTTTTAGAACATTTCTTCACACTAGAAAGAAGCCCTGTACTCTTAGCAGTCAGCCACTTTTAGCCCACAGCCCCTGGCAAGCACTAGTTCACTTTCTGTTTCTGGGTTTGCCTATCCTGGCATTCTCATGAATGGAATTATACAGTATTTGGTCTTTTTGGTCTGACTTCTTTCCTCAGCATGATGTTTTCAAGGCTCATCCATATTGTCGTATGTATTAGGACTTCATTTATTGGCTGGATGTGGTGGCTCACACCTATAATCCCAGCACTTTGGGAGGCTGAGGTGGGAGGATTGCTTGAGCCCAGGAGTTTGAGATCAGTCTAGGTGACATAGCTAGACTTCACCTCTACAAAAAATTTTAAAAATTAGCCATCCATGGTGGTGTACACCTGTAGTTCTGCTACTTGGGAGGTTGAGGCCAAAGGATTGCTTGCACAGGAGGACTGCACAGAGTTTGAGGCTGCGGTGCGCTGTGATCATGCTACCACATTCCAGTCTGAGTGACAGAGTGAAACCCTGACTCAAAACAAAACAAAACAAAACAAAACTTCATTCCTTTTTATTAAATAACATTCTATTGTATGGATATACCACATTTTATCATCAGTTGATGGAGATTTGAGCTGTTTCCACTTTTCGGCTATTATAAAAAACGCTTCTGTGAATATTTGTGTATTTTCACATTTTCATTTCTCTTGGGTATATTTCTAGGGTAGAGTTGCCAGGTCAGATGCTAACTATGTTTAGACTCTGCTCAACCTTTGGAGGACCTGCTAGGCTGCTTTCCAAAGCTGCAGTGTTTCACATTTCTACCAGCAGTGGTCATGAGTTCCCATTTCTCCAAATCCTCACTGACACTTGTTATTGTCTTTCAACATCGTTGCCATTGTAGAGGGTGTTGAGTGTATCTCATAGGGTTGCTGGCTTGCATTTCCCTCCTGATGTCAAGCACCTCTTCAAGCACTAGCTGGCCAGCTGTACAAAGTGATCTCTGGAGAAACATCTTTTCAGATCCTCTGCCCATTTCCCGTGTGACTTTGATGTGCCCGCCTGGGGACTTCACTTAACACTGTTCTGCTCCATGACCAGAGATTGATGCCTAGGCTTTACCAGGGCTGTCTCATGAGAAAGGGACTTAGATAAGAGGATTGCAAAGACATCACTAAATACCCAACCCAACTTGAAATAGACTCCCTGCCCATGGAGGGCAGGGAGGGGTGGGTGAGGTAAGAGCCTCTTCGCTGAATGCGCATGTGTTAGTGTGTGAGTCAGGAGATTTTTGGGTAAACATAGCAGCAAAGCCAGTCCAAGCACAAAAATGAAAAGGAAAATCATATTGCTGTGTAACAAGAAGTCTAATGGTAGAACAGCTTGAGCGGATTAATTCAGCAGCTCAGTAAGACCATAAAACACATGGCCTCTTCCCATCCCCCATGTCTCGGTTTTGGTCCTTGGACTTGCCACTCCTGTTCACAAGGCGGCCACCAAAGTTTCAAGTCTTGTCCACTCACGCAGCAACATCAAGGCCATCGAGAGGAAAAGGACCCGGCATCAGTGTCCCTCAACCCTCCCAGAAGCACCAAACAGACCTCCCTCATGTCTCATTGGCCAGAATTATGTCACATGCCCATTTTTAAGCCAGTCACTGGCAAGGGGAGTGGAATGACTATGATTGGCTCGGTTAACCCGGATTGTCCTGGGCCTGGGCAGGGAGCTAGTTTTGGCTAAAAGACTTGTCCACTGCTGTGTGAACAAACTCAAGGCCTGCCAGTGAGGGAGGTATTAACTCTTGGATGGGCCACAGTGAACATTGTTTATTACAAGCTGGGGGTGAGAGCCGGGCTCGGGGGCTCAGCCTGTCATCCCGCGCCTTTGGGAGGCTGAGGTGAGTGGATGGCCTGAGCCCACGGGTTCGAGACCCGCCTGGGCAACTTGGCGAGACCTCATCTCTACAATAAATCAAAAAATCAGCCAGTCCTGGTAGCGCATGCCTGTAATTCCGGCCACTCGGAAGGCTTAGGTGGAAGGATCGCCGGAGCCCCCCAGGTCGAGGCTGCGGTGGCCGCGACACTGCTCTCCAGTCTGGGCGACAGAGTGAGACTCCAACTAAAAACACACACACACACACACACACACACACACAAACAAGCTGGGGGTGAGAGATTATGGAAAAAAGAACTGAAAAAGACTTGACCTGCTCATACTACCCTCTCCAGATTTATAGAGTCTCCTGAAGGACATTATAGGCTGCTTGTAAGCTTTTTAGTGCCTAGCAATCCTCACTTTAAACATAATATTATGTGACTCTGAGCTGTTTATAAAGGAAAGAATTGACCCAAGGTCTCTTGACCCTAAAAGACTGTCAGGGTCAAATGGATGCTACTTAGGACTGGAAAGAATAGGTGGGTTGGGGGCAGTCCGTGAACCCTAGACTTTAGGTGTAGTTGACAGGAACATGGGGTGGGTGAGTGGGATGTCATAACGTCACAAGAAAGAGGAGGTGGTTTAGGAGCGTGAGGGATAGGTGGGGAGGACTGTAAATAATTCGCTGTTTTGCACAACTTGAAATTGTGGTCAAAATGATCCTGAAAAATACAAGTAGAGTTCTCAAACTTTGGTTTTCTTTTTTTTTTTTTCTCTTTCTCTTGCAGTTGCTATGTATTTTCAATCTTCTGGCAAAGGAAAAGGGCATGCAGTGGAGGCGGTGGCAGAGCTGAGCTGGGGTTGTCCTCGAGCCCGTGGCCGCTTCGTGTCTGTGATACTGGGCAGCTCCGGCCAACGCACCAAAAATAAGCCTCCACTGAGTAGGGCCGAAAGTTCCAGGCTGACAATGACTTTCTTTTCAAACTCTTTTTGTCTCAGAAGACTGGCAGCCCCTTCTGTGCCCCCTGGGGCTGCTGAGGGGCTGCACCTGGGACCCCTCCGGAGGCGGAGGCAGAGGCAGAGGCAGAGGCAGAGGCAATGGGCGCACAGCCCAGCCGTGTCTCTCCCTCTCCCACCTCCTGGGTGGCAGTGAGGGAGCACGGTGAAGGTGGGCAGATGTCTTGGTGTTCGGGGAAAGTAAAAAAGGAAGTAGGGAATCTGTCTGACAGACCCCAGTGAGCAAAATTAGTCACAGACAGGAGGTTCTGCAGTTATTTTTCCTCCGCTGAACCCTCGGGAACTTTGCACAGACAAGATGTCTTGTGTTACTGCACCCAGTACAGGAGAGGAAGCTGGTGACAATACAGGGCTTTTAGTCATTCGTTCAACATGTGTTGAAGGCTTGTGCTGTACAGTGCCCTAGACACAGTCAGGGCAGGGGGATTTGGAGGCTTTCAACAAACAGCAGTTGCCCTGAAGATCCAGGATCAAGACAGGCTTGAGCAGAGAGGAGCCCTGCAGCCCTTAGACAGCTGGAGAGGGCAGCGCTGGGCTATTGTTGACTTGCTGCACGACCCTTGGCAAGTTGTGTGATCCCGCCAAGGCTTTGTTTCCTCATCTACAAAATGGGGGTAATAAAATATCCAGATTATAGAATTGCTACAACAGGAGACCATGTATATAAAATGCTCAGTACACGCCTGGCTCAGAATGCCCTCGAATGTCAGTGGTTGGTGGGTATTAGCAAGGGGTGGAAGTGACGTTGGGACAACCCTGAACCTATGTATTTCTGACTCTTCTTATTGTGAAGTACAAAACATATGAAGTCCACAACACAAATGTACAGCTCAATGAACTGTTGTTACTGAAACACACTCATCAACCACTCAAAGAAACAGAGCATTGGCAGGACCCAGAAATCCATGGGTGTCTCCTCTTCCCTGCACCCCCAAAAAGGTGACTGCTACCCATTCTTGGTCACCCTTTTCTTTTTGCTACATGAGCATTCACCCTGAAACACTATCTTCTTTTTTTTTTTTTTTTTTTTTTTTGCCTTTAAACAAAATATCTATGAATGGGATTATACGATATTCGTTCCTTAGTATTTGACGTGCTCAGCCTCGGAAGAATCACCCATGTTTGTGTGTAGTCGGAGTTCATTCATGTGTATGACTGTATGATATGCCATATGCCTCCGTATATTTATCCTCTTTGCTATAATGCAAATTTGTTTGTTTACTCTGTAGCTGTTATGCATAAGGGCACTGGACATCGTATTCTGCATTCCTAGGAGTGATTCTGTGGGGTCCTAAGTTATGTAGATAGTCAGCTTTAGCAGAGTGCCACATCGTTTCCCAGATTGGTTGTACTAACACACTCTTACCAACAAAGCATCACTTCCTTGTCAACACTCAGTGGTTTCCATCCTTAACAACCTTTGCCGTTTTGGAGGATAAACGGTGGCATCTCATTGTGAACTTAATTTGCATTTTCCTAATTAGTAATGCTGTTGAGTACATTTCTTATGCTTATTTGTCATTTATTTACTTTTGTGTGAAGTGCTTAGTTCACTCTCTTGCCTGTTTTTCTATTCAGTTGTCTTTTTCTTACTGATTTATAGGAGTTCTTTATATTTTCTGGAGATGACCTTTTGTTGGCTGTTTCACAAATATCTTCCCTTTAAGGCTTACCTTTTCACTCTCTTTATGGTGTCTCAATGAACAAAAATTCTTGGTTTTAAAGTAATCCAATTTCTCAGCCCTTCCTCTCATGGTTAGTGCTTTCTGTGTCCTGTTTAAGAAATATTCTCTTATACTGAGGTCATGGCGCTATTTTTCTGAATGACATTGTAGGTGCTTTTGTGTTTCACTTATTTAAATTTTACTCCAATTGAAATTGACTTTTGAGTATGAAGTAAGACGGGATTTTTTTCCATGGGGTTTTCCAACTGAGCCAGCACCATTTAAAAAAATATATAATTCTTGCCTCTCTGACCTGCAGCCTAAAGTTGACATAAATCATTCACATATATATGGGTCTGTTTCTGGGCTCTCTCTTCTGTCCCACTGGCAGCAGTCCCCAACCTTTTTGGCATCAGGGACTGGTTTCATGGAAGGCAATTTTTCCATGAACAGGGTGGGGGTGGGGGTAATCATCAGGCACGAGATTTTCAGAAGCAGGCGCAACCTAGTTTTCACACATGCGCAGTTCACCATAGGGTTCGCCTCCTATGAGGATCTAATGCTACTGCTAATCTGACAGGAGGTGGCGCTCAGGCAGTCATGTGAGCAATGGGGAGTGGCTGTAAACACAGAGGAAGCTTTGCCCACTCACCTGCTGCTCACCTCCTCCTCTGTGGCTGGTTCCTAACGGGCCACAGTCCAGTACCGGTCTGCAGTCCAGGTGTTGGAGACCCCTGGTCTATTGCATACCATTCGACTCTTAACTGTATTGTAACTTTGTAACAACTCATAGAGCAAATCCTCCCATCTGGTACTTTAAGAATGTTCTGTCCCTTAATTTATTTTTTAATGTAAATTTCTTTTAGCCTTGCTACTTTTAAAAATACATAATTCTTTTCTATTTTGAAATGCTTTTAAATGTATAGAAAAGTTTTCAGAATAGCACAAATGCGTCCAAGTTGGTGCGAAGTCCATATGCTTATCTTTCTTTATGGCTGTGCAATATTCCATTGTGTATATGTACCATATTTTTTTTATCCAGTCCAGTTTCGATGGGCAACACGGTGGGTTCCATATTTTTGCTATTGTGAATAGAGCTGCAATAAACATATGTGTGCAGGTATCCTTTTAAAGAATGATTTGAGTTCCTCTGATTTAGAGTCTATAATACTCAGTGATCTATCACAGAAACAAAGTACTGAATACCACATGTTCTCACTCATAAGCGGACCCTGAACACTTACCATAATACTATAAGAAAGGGATTGGCACTAGCTGGGTACTACTGGGGTTGGGGGGTAGGGACATAACATCAATTCGGGGGCCTGATCTCAAACCAGGCGAAGTGGGGACCAAAGGGAGGCCCAAACTTTTCCTATACGATGTCCACTTGTATACCTAATCCTGAATTGTACCCCACATATTTTCTTTTAAAGACTAGCACAAATAGCTTTTCTCCTGAACCATTTGAGAATGAGCTGTTGATATGATGTCCCACTACCCCAAACATTCCCCCCAAGAACAATCTCCTATACAATACTATACAATCATCAACATAAATCACCTTTCCATATGATCACACAATGTATTTGGTTGTTCTGTCTCTTTGGGTTCCTCAATCTGAATCCGTTCTTCAGAGTTTTTTCCTTGACTTTTGTGACTTTGACATTTAGATGTTGCAGGCCGGCTGTTCGGCAGACTGTGCCTCCCCCTGTGTGTGTGTGTCTGGTACTTCCTCAGGACTAGAGCCAGGCAATGCATTTTTTTGGCCAGAGGATCCCCAAAGCGATGCTGTTGTGTTCTCCCTGCACCCTATCAGACTTGGCTGTTACCTATTCCTGGTCATTTTAATGCTGACCCTTGACTTAGGTCGTGTCTGTTAGGCTTCTTCATTGTAAAGTTATCGCTTTGTTTTGTAGTTCATAAGCTGGGAGGGAATTTGAGACTATGTAAACATCCTGTTTCTTAAAAAACTTTTCTCCCTAGTTTTAACACCATTGATGTTTCTCAGCTGAATTTTTACTATGGTTGCCAAGAGATTATTTCATAATTCTAACATTCCACTTACATTTATTAGTTTACATTTTATCCTAAGGAAAAACTTTCTTCTTTCCTCATTCATTCATTCATATATCAGTATGGACTCCTGGTATCAGTATGGCCCCTGCCTTCATTATTCAGTACGTTACTATCATCAGTTTTTGGATGCTTAAGCTGTCCCAGACTTGGCAGTGATAGCCCCTTCAAGTTGGCACTGACCTATTGAGATGTTCCAGTCTTGTATTTTCCCTGCCAAGGGGTGAGCTATTTCTTCAAGAGGTTATGGTTCCTTTTAGTGGAGGATGGTATTTAGAAGCCAAGATCTGAGCATCCGATGTGCTCATTGGTATTAGGCTGTTATTGCCTAATAGTAATGTTTTCTCAGTGACAGAACCAAGGAATATCTGTATGACTATACATACACTCATACATATGTGCATAATATATTTGGGTATGCATATGTATATATAAATTGTATGCAAATTTACATTTATATTTATTTTGGTATCTACATATATTTAAAACCACAGTTTTACATCAATATCTTCAAAATTCTAAACCATACCACAAAGTCCATTGTAATTATCTCCCTTTCCACATTTGTAACTCCCTTATCTGACATAGGAAACCAGGCTCCCATTATCCCTGGATCAGTGCCCTTCATAAGTGACCACTTTCCCACTGCTACTGTTCCTGTTGTTCCCCCAACCAGCACAGCCAACCTCCTCCCAGTGCTCGGCTCGAACACCATGAGTGGATGCCCTCCTCCTTCTGCCTACACCCAGGCATCTTACTCTTGGCCACCGCCACCCTCAACTCCTGGAAGCCTGCCCTGCCCAGTTCTACCTTTTGGACTGAATTATTCAGGAAGAAAGGAAGACCATGAGAAAGAGGGCACTCGGCTGCCTTTAATGAGTACCAGTGGACATTTATTGGGGACACACCTCGTGGCTGATCAGAAAATGGAATCAGCAGAAGAGAATGACCTCATCCTCTCACGACCAAATCCGCCAGCCTGCCTGCATCTGGACTCACAGCAGGAGGCCTTTGTCCTGTGACAATGGCTTAGTGGTCCCTGCCCTACTTAAGGCAGATCCCAGCCTCTTGGGACTTTCCACGGAAATTACTCTCTCTTTCTGGTTACTTCCAAGCAAAATAGGCTCCAATATCTTCAGTCCCCAAAAGAAAACTCCCTAAAACTCCGCATCTCCTCCACCTGGTTCCCTCTCCATCCTCTCCCTTTAGCAAATGTCTCAGACATGCTGCCTCTCCTCACTGTCTCTACTTCACCATTCTTTCCTCCACCCTATTCTGACAACACTTTCCTTCTCCCCAGTCACCAAAACTGCTCAAGTGACCTTCGTGTTGTCAACTTCACTGGCTAATTCTGCCTTCGTCTTGTTCCCCCCCCATCAGCAGCACCAATGCAGCAGTCATTCCCGCCTTGAAACACGTTCTTCCCTGGGCCTCCCGTCAGCCTTGGTGGTCTTCACTGCAGCGGCCATTCTCTCCCACTCCTCTTTTCTGGCTACTATCCCTCTCCCTTGCCTCTTGGTGTTGGAGATCTACAAGCTGTCCTCGGCTTCTTCACGTTCCACATTCATACCCTAGTGAGACACGCAGGGCCAGTGCCTCTGTCATCTCCTCCGTGATGATTCACAATCTCGCTCCAGACATCTAAGGGCCTGTGCAGTCATCTCTACTAGGAAGTGCAATTTATACACGAGACTTCACATGATCAACATGGAATGTGCTTCCTGCCCACGTCACCTCCCCAGTCTATCTGGAGTCAGGTGTCTCCGTCACAGTGAATGGCACCACCACTCAGCCAGGTGCTCGGACAAGCTGCAGGGTTCTTCTGTGTGTTTGATTCCTGGGCCTATGCAGCGGTCTGCCTCGTTGGGCCTATCCGTGTCCAAAGAGCTCCTGGAACTAACACCTCACTTTCTTCCTGGCTGTCACCCGGGCCCGTTACCACTTCTGGCTTGGATCATTCACGCAACAGCCTCCTAAGATTCTCCCTGTACCCACTGTATCCATGCTCTGGATACTTCTTCACACGATGGCCCAGGTGATCTTTTATAAATATACATCAGATCGACTGAGGGCCCAGAACAGAACCCTCCAACAGGCTTTCATCACACTCAGAATAAAGCTCATCCTGTCCATGGGCCTGAAGGCCCTACCTGTTGTGGCCTGCCTTCCTCTCTGAACCCCCCTCCCAAAGCTGTTTGTCTTTTCACTCCCCTGGAACCACGACAACCTCCTTGTCGTCCTCCTAACACCTGCTTCTGCCTCAGTACCTTTGAGCTTGCTGTTCTCCAACCTCATGCCCGTCGCTTCCCTCAGATTTATTTATTTTAAAAAATAGAGATGGGGTCATGCTTTGGGTCCAGGCTAGCATGCAGTGGCTTTTCACGGGCTCGCTACCGCCTCAAACTTCTGGGCTCAAGCGATCCTCCTGCCCCAGCCTCCTGAGTAACTGGGACTGAGGTATGCACCACCATTCCCAGCTTTCGGTTCTCTTACTGCATTTAAGAACTTGCCCCGAGGTCGCCACCTTGCAGCTGTCTTCGCCATCCCTCTAGAAGCACACACCCCCCCGAAGGCCTCCTCCCACTCTCTGTTCCTTTTGCACAGCACCCATCACTGCCTGACATCCCACGTGCATGGAGTGGAGACTCCACGAGGTGTGGACATATCCATCTTGCTCATCGCTTTATCCCTAAATCCCCCAACAGTGCACAGAGGCTGTGCTGACTCGGTGAGCTAATGTGAGTCAGGCAATGCCAGTGTGACACGGGCTTGTGACTAAAGACGACTTCCCTGGGAAGCAAAAGGGGCAGGGGCGTGAGCTAAGTGGAACTGCTCATCCTGCAGGTGATGGACAAGCCTTCCCTTCTCTGAGGAGGAAACTGAAAGTGGTTATAACAGCGCAGGACCTAACTCCTGAGTTCCTGAAACCTCATCCCCTTCATGGTGATTCACAACTCCTCTTTTCTCAACAGTGCTTTCCAACTTCACCAATCAATCCATTTCCAGGGGAAGAACAGCACCTTCTCTGCCCTGCCATTCCCAGGCTCTGGACGCACCCGGGGGTGAGAAGGAGCGCAGTCTTCTATTTCAGGTCCACATTTAACAGGTGGCTGCTGCAAAGGCATCTGCAGAGAGCAGAGGTGATGGAAGATGAACTCCCAACCGCAGGTCGGAGGCAGTCCCTCGCCCCTGCTCCGGTGGAGTTCCCTTCCGAGTTGAGATGAAACGACAGCGGCATTTCAGCTGCAGGCTGGATGCTGTTTTCATGGCTTTGGGTCACGCTCCAGCCCAGGTTGCACACTACCTCGCAAAGCTGAGCCACCACTGCAGGTGTCGCTCTGCCGGGTTTGATGCTGACATGCGGCCTGCAGCTGTGAAGTGCAGACAATGGCCTTGCCCTTGTCTCTTGGACGCACAGGCGGCAGCAAGAGGCAGTTGGCCCCCGCCCAGCCCACACCCCTGGTTTTATATGCTCTCAGGGATGGGCAGAGAATGAGTAAGCACAGGCCTTTGACCTTGCCACCGTGGGCAGGGAGGAGCCCCTGGGCGACCTGGCCCACGGGCAGGCTGGACAGGCAGGACTGTGAGGAGCTTTGGGGCCCAGCCTGGGCGGGCGAGGAAGGAGGGGCAGGCGGGCAGGCAGCCAGGGCGACCACTGCCCTCCGTCTTTCAGGCTCACACTTAAAAGCCATCACGGAAATGCAATTTGCTTTGAAGGTAGGGTTATATTCTAAGGTGACAATGACCACAGTCTGGGAGGGCCCTCCCAAGTGAGGGAGAGACTGCTGGGGGTGAGGAGTCAAGCTGTTCTGCACGACCAGACCCTCGCAGGGCTGGGCCTTGCCCTGTGAGCTCAAGGCAGGCAGTACGAGGTGCCCCTGTCACAGAAGCACGGCTGTCTTGCTGGCACTGCTGCCTTGGCAGAGGGAGCGGCAGGGACTGAATAGTCTTAATTTCCAGTTTCCTTCACGGAAAAGCATAAATAAAGCGAACACATTTTTCTGGGTCTAACATGGATTGAGCTCTGGATGATCCCCTGGACTCCAGGGCACGTGGTTTAGAGAAGTCTGTGGGTCCATCGCGAAGGGAAAGCAAGCGAAGGGCATCTTGGGTCGGGATGGTTTTCATTTTCTCCACTAACCAAAGCAATTCCACTTTTGTAAGGGCTCTGCCAGCCACACTGAGGCCGGAGGCACCAAAGGACAGATGGCACGCCATGGAGTAGGAAATTCTGTCATCTCTGTTCAGACATCAGCCTAGAGGGAGGAGAATGAATTCATGGTTGGTCGTTCTCTCCCAAACCAGCGACTGTGGAAGGCAGCGGCTTGAAAGATCTGGAAGCTGTCTGGTGCTCTGTCCAAGACTCCTAGCTAAGGGACCGTGTCAGATGGTGACTTCTGGTCCTGAGGAGCAAGTCCATGCTGGCCTCAGTGCTTGTTAGTTCAACGCTGGTCACAGATAAGAGAGCGCTGGAGAGCAGGAGCGGGATATCTCGAGAGAGGAGGGAAGGGCGCCTCCTCGAGCCCAAGGAAAGCCTGGATGGGGGAGGCCCTGGATAAGGGAGCACTGGAGGGCAGGAGCGGACTCTCCAGGGAGGCGGGCAGGGCAGCCTCCCGTGGCTGTGGGAGGCCCTGGATGTCCCATTCCGTGCCTGACAAGTCGCCCATCGCCATGTCCCTGGGCCTCGGCAGGCAGGGGATGGCCATGGCACGGATGCAACTCCGGCCGTCTACACCTCATGCGTGGCAGGCTCGGAATGGGAGTGCCTGGGGAGCGGGAGGTCCTGGGCTCCCCACAGCCCGGGCTATCTGGGGCTGTGTCCTCCCTGCAGCTTCAGGTGCCGGCAGCTCCAGAGGAGTGGGTCAAGGGAAGGAGAGTGACCCCTGCGACCTGCTGCCTTTTGCCTTTAAAAGGTCAAAGGCAGAGGGGGCCACAGCAATTTTCTGTGATGACGTGGTGGAATAGACCATGCGTCAGCACACACGTGCCTCCTGGCCTGGTGTGGGCCATCACCGAGCGCTGCGCTATGGTCCCCGCTTCCTGGGTGGTCTGGGCTACGTCTCCACTTTTCAGTTTAGATATGTAGATCCCTTGGGGCCAGGATGGAAAACCAATTTTAAAAGCCCAACTGGGACCATAAATGGTGGCAGATGCACATACACTTCTTCTTTTATTCAGAGAATCAAAACCTTCCATCTACCGGGTTTATAAATTAAGAATTGCAAGCATGAGAAACTACAGCATGATGAGAAGGACTAAGCATATGACACCAACGATTGGGAGGCTGGGGAAGAAAGGGAGGGGGCATCAAGAAACACCACAAGGGGAAGGACCCAGAGGGGCCAAGGCGCCAACAGCAGCAGGGCCTGGCGAGAGCCAAGAACTCTGCCCAAAGGCGGGGGGCGGAATAGGGTACCCTGCGCACTCCTTAGTCCCCTGTTCTTAGGAGGAGGCCCATAAGGTCACAGGGTGAGAAGAGCTTAGACACGCACAGCAGAGGCTGGAAGGGACGAGATGGCGGGGACAGAGAAGGAAGCCGAGACAACATGGGGCAGGGAGACAGGAGGGAAGCAGGGAGTGTGTGGGAGAGGACCTTGCCTCACCGGTTCAGCATTGGCCTCTCAAGGTGAACTTCAGACCAGACTCTGAGTTTTCAGGTCACTTGGTTGGAAGCATGCAGGTTATGCTGCCCTGCATGCTTCTAACCAAGTGTCAATTGTCCTTCAGCTGCTCTAGTTCTTTAAAATACTTTTCAAGAATACATATGTTAACCAGTCACCACGGGCGCCTTATTCCTTCCAGCTGCAGTTCTGTCACCCTGATTCCTGAATCTTGAGGGGTCAGCTCCCACAGCTCACCAGAATGTGGGCTTCTGGCGAAAGCTATTATACTTGTGGGCTGGAAGACACCGAAAACCACACATGCCAACCTCTCAGCCAGAGCGGTTGAGGACATGTGACTGCTAGTTCTGTTCTGAGCCAAACACTGCCTAAAACTGTTGCAGGGAGGAGTGTCGTGGGTTGACCAGCTGGCCACAGGCACCCGGCTTTTAGCACTCTACTTTTGTTGAGAATCATGATCAGGCCACCATTTTTTAAACCATCATATGTGGGCAAGTTTTCTGTATTAAGTTGTTGACATCTCCAAGGGAACTGTAAGCTGGTCCCACCTGCTGTCTTCCACAAGCTCAGGCTCTTGTCCAGTGTGATGAACTCTGACCAGCCTTCAAAATATTCTGTTCTTCTTGGTGTCCTGAGCTAAACTATTGTGGTTTGAGGGGTGTTCTACTTAATGGAGAGAGGCCCACTGACTGGAGCCTCATAAAAACCACAGCGTTCTTTCTGGCGGTCGCAAGGCCCTCTCCCACACACTCCCAGCTTCCTCCTGTCTCCCCACCCCATGTTGTCTCGGCTTCCTTCTGAGAGCCAACGTGACGGGCAGGCTTGTGGTGTCATTGACCGGGAGCTCTCCCATGGGTATGGAGGGCAGTGCCATGTCATCCATGCATTTCCCCAGTGTCCTCTCTTCCCTGCCCGCTATGATTATCAGAACGAGAACCTGTCGCATGGTGCTGGAGACAGAGGGCCTGACAAGCCCCTTCCCACCAGCTTCAGATGCCCAGTGCTCAGGGCTGTGTTTCTCTGTCAGAGACTGGCAGCCAAGGATGTGCCAAGTTCTTGGCTCTAAATTGCAAAACAAAACAGCATAGGAGGGAATTTGTGAGTTAGCCGATTTGCAAATATTACAGTAAGTCACCGTGTAAACACTTGTTTCTGCATCTCAGGCTTCACATGCCTCTCAGGCAGTTACCTGGATGCCCCTCCCCGTGCAAATGTGCTGCTCGCCAAGGTACCAGCGATTCCTTCACTCACACCCCAATAAAGTTGCCTATTCTGCACCATTCAAACAAACAAAAACCCCAAAAAAGTCTTTCCTAAAGTTGTCCCAGAGTAGCTCAGTAAACACAGGAGTTTCCAGTGCTCTTCAGAGGAGCCTCCAGGGACCGTGGATGTCATGTATGGCTGAGACCGCCCCAGCATGGGTGTGTCCCAACTTTAGATAAGAGGCATTGGGTGGGTGGGTGCTTTCTACTGAAGGATCACACAACCCAGCAGCATTCTCGGCCTGACAAGGCAAGTGTTGAGCATTCTGACTTCGCTACAACCTAAAAGCCAGTTCCTCCATCTGCTCCTCTCACTGTGGAGACATGGCTGGGTGACGGCGGGGTCAGGGCCTTGGCAGAGCCGGGATGGGAGCCGATATGCAGCTTGCTGTAGAACCTGCATGCTTAATCACTCTGCTAAATGATCTCTTGGAAACAAAATACAAATAAAAACTCTACATGGCCAAAGATGCACAGAGGACACCCAGAGTACTGGCAGTTGCTCCTATTCCCGAGAGATGACTCCCATGAAGCTGCCATGTGAATTCTGATTTCCAGCTCACGCAACTCCAGGGTCGAAGCATCAATCCTGGTAAACAAGGGCGAATTGTGATCAGGAAGTTCTGATGCAACTGGAAAGGGAAAAATCTAAGGGTTGATCTTAAAAACCCATTTTCATAGAATCACAGGGGCAGGAGGTCCTCACTGAGGTTATCTCATCTACTTCTCGCCCCAGGCAGGATGACTCAAGTCGACCTGAGGAGTGGGAGGCTCATGCAATTTGTAAAGATCTCTCTGCATCCTGCCAACCTGAGAGGCACGTTGCAAGCAACATTCTGCACCCGAGGTTCTAAAATGCTGGAGAGCTTTTCGGAGGAATGGCACAGCACACATGCAAATTATTAACAAGAGAAATCAGTTCAATTCCCACAAGCATAACTGCTGAACCCAGCAAAGGAATGTGAGAGGTGTGGAGCTACAATGCCAGTCCTTGTCAGAAAATATATTTATTACTGATAGCAAGTGTAGTACAGATGTCAGTATTCACGACAGAGGTTGTATAAGCCAAAGCTGTCTTTACATTGATAAAAATACCTTATTTCACTTGTAATCATAAACATTATTCCAGCAAAAGGGGCACATTTCCTCTCCTTTTTGTCTTGTTACTTGCATGATCACCATAAGTTAAAATGAAATAGCTCTTATATAATCAAAGAGAAGACAGAAGACCAACATGCTACAGCCTAGATGATCCTTCAGCATGGCTGCCCCAATTCACTTAGACCTGCCCCACCTGCTTTGCCAGGGTGGAGATTCCCCAAAGGATGGTCAGTAGAAAGTACAAGAAAGTGGAGAGGGCTGCCTTTCTCTTTTAATCATCTCAGATGGTGTTTACTAATACCGAGGAGTGTCCTTTGATGAGTAAGCCCTGGCCTGGGCCTTGGCTTTCCAACTGTAGCTGATCAAAACGTGCTAAGATTCCATGGAAGCCATTCTCTGGTGTTCCCTTGAGTGGTCTTCTCTTTAAATGGGTTATCTTCATACTAGGAAAAAAAATGTTCCACCTCTGGAATTAACGTTGAAGGCGTTTTGCATGTTCTGGAAATTTTATCCTCCCTTCTCAAGCATGCTCTGTAAGAGAAACAGAAACATAAGTTTTACCAAAAAGAGAGGACAAAAAAGGGCAATAACTATTTAGTATGATTTGTATTGCTTTTGATTATCTACTTTAACAACACATAAAACGAGGCACATGATTTAGCTCTCACAATGTGACACCTGTCATCAGCACCATTGCTTGGTCATGTATAACCTCCAACGAGCCTACCCATGGCCCCATGTGCCTATCTGCCATCAACACCATTGCTTGGTCATGTATAACCTCCAATGAACCCACCCAAAGCCCATGTGACTACCTGTCATCAATACCATTGCTTGGTGGTGCATAACCTCCAACAAGCCCACCCAACACCCAGGTGACTACCTGTCATCAACACTATTGCTCGGTCGTGTATAGTCTCCAGTGAGCTCACCCCACGGCCCATGTGACTACCTGTCATCAACACCACTGCTTGGTCATATATAACCCCCAATTGCTTGGTTGTGTATAACCTCCAATAAACCCGCCCCACTGCCCCACAAGCTGAAACCTCAAGGACACATGCACACCTGGGTCATTCACTGTCTCCTCCTAGGGGCATCTGGAAGTGCTGGGACCACTGCTGATGGCCACAGTGACTGGGGAAAGCTACTGCTAAGGCAGTGCTGGGGCCAGATCCCAACCCAAAGGCATATCTTAATTGAAGAGAAGAGCACAAGATTCTTCCGAGGGCTCTGCACCCTCCAGACTGAACGCAGATGTTCACGGGCTCCTGATGTGGGCGGAGCTCCACAGAGAAGTACCTATTCCCAAGCTGCAATCAGTCCCTGCATCCTATTCAGTTACTTATTTTGGACAGTGGTAGACAGGAAGAATTCTTAACAGATTAAAGTTCTATAGCCAGCTGGGGCAGGGGGTAACAGTCTCCATTTTTAGAGAGCTTTGAGGATAAAAAAGTGCACCTCTTCCTTTAGTCTTGGAATGACTCAGAAGAGACGGGTAAGGCCGGAGAGTGCCTCTGCTTCAGCTGCTCAGGCTGCCCTCAGCTGATTCACGCCCCCTGCTGCCCTACTCCCAGCTTTTAGTGGCGCGCCCACTGGGTCCTCGCTGCACTTGGTTAAGTGCTGGGGACACTGACTCGCACACCCACAGGAAATTAAGCAGTAAGGGATACAGAGTCATAACTTGCTGATTTTTACTTACTTGCTAAGCATACCCTAGAGCTCATTTTACTGGATAAACACAAAATTCAAAAATAGTAAAGGTATTTCCAGTAAAAGGTGAGGCTTCCTCCCTGGATTCCCAGTACCTCGTGTTGCCTTCCAGAGGCAACAGTCTGCAGATGATGGTCCTGCCTGGTCAGGTGTCATCTCTGGCTGAGCGACCAGGAAAGGCTCCTCCGCGACCGTCCACTGAGGACAGGACACAAGACAGGTGGGGCTGGGAGGCTGAGAGTGGCAGGCAGCGCTCAGAGATGGAATACGGAGGAGACAGACTGGCTGGAGAGAGGTGTGCGCTGCGGAGGTACCGGGAGGGGGCTAGGAGGGCCTGGAACGACACCAGGTGGAGGTGCTTCCTGCTAGCCACAGAAAAAAATGTGGGAATCCAGCAAAAGTATTTAAATAGGAGAACAGCATTTAGGAAGGTCCACCCAATGTCCTTGGCAGGAAGGATCACATGGAGAAGTCTGGGGCAGGGAGACCAGGGAGGCGGTGGCTAGAAACCGGGCAAGAGTGGCAACAAGCAGCAGACAGAGCCACAGGAAGACACGGAAAGAGTGACTGCAAGTCCCGAGGACAGTGGGTCTTTAGGAGGGGGGGTGGGGGTGTAGAGAAGAGAAACAGGGAAGCCAGAGGGAGGAATGAGAAGCTCTGTGAGACATTTGGAAATGTCTAGAAGGAAGTTGATGGCTTAGGAGAAGGGGCCAAAGGTCTCCAGACATAAAGATTTATGGCTAAAGACAAAGGGTTGAAACAAAGGCGGCAGAATAGAAGGCATGGAAGGACAGACGAGAGCAAGCGTTGGTCCCGGGGCAAAGGGTGGCCAGATCACGCTCAAGAGCTATGACTCCAGGTTTCTAGGTGTCTGTGTCCACTGTGCACACATGCCAAGGCAGCAGGCTAGCCTAGAGATGACACGACAGGACTGGTTGGAAGGAGCATGATTTGGTCAGAAGTTAATTAGAAAAGCTAAACGCATCCAAGACAGGAAAGACAACGCAGGTGAAGTGAAGAGTCTACCCAACAGAGTTGAACTGCAGAACCCACAGTGAGTACGAGGCACCCTCAGCCCGACCGTTCACACGAATTCCATATTTGCCAGGGAAGCCACACACAGGCATCTACTGCGTGAGGCCAGATCCTGCCTGGCAGGGTCACAGAGTCTCAGCTTCCCTGCCCCTCATGACCTGATCCTGTGGAAGACTCTCTAGCTGCACAGATGGGCAGCTCTATAAGTTCCAGATATACGATAATGTCCCAACATCCTTTCTTAAATACAAAATGGAAGCCAGTAAGCAGCACACTGAGCCTATCTGAGGGCATTTAGTTACGGAAGACAATGACCCTTCATAAGTGATACCACTTTGCTATCTGCGTCTTGGAGGTTACAGTTTCACTATATCCTCAACACACTGATAGGCCCTGGACTGTGATCTGCCTGCTCAACACTACATGGCCCTGCCCTCTCTACAGCCACATGACAAAGCACTTCTCTTCAAATATTGCGAAATAAAATAATCTGCAGTTATCACTACATAATTAAAGCAACAGCTGAAGTGTTTTTCTTTTCTTTTCTTTTCTTTTTTTTTTTTTTTGAGTTGGAGTCTCACTCTGTCGCCCAGACTGGAGTGCAGTGGCCACTCCCAGCCACCGCAGCCTCGACCTGCTGGGCTCCAGCGATCCTTCCACCTCAACCTTCCGAGTAGCCGGAATTACAGGCACGCGCTACCACGCCCGGCTAATTTTTTTTTTTTTTTATTTATTGTAGAGATGAGGTCTCACCTGCCCAGGTGGGTCTCGAACCCACGGGCTCAGGCAATCCACTCACCTCAGCCTCCCAAAGGCGCGGGATTACAGGCTGAGCCACCGAGCCCGGCTGAAGTGTTTTTCAAGAGTCTACTGGTTCTTTTTACTGTTCTCTTCCCTGCAAACTCAACTGACTATAGATGGGTAAATTTTCAGCCTAATCATGTGTCCTAAAGAATGTTAGTTCTCACTCATAGGCAGACCTTGACCAATTACTGTAATACTATAAGAAAAGGATTGGCAGTAGTGGAAAACTGCTGGGGGTGGGGGCGGGATTGGCGGTAGTGGGAATCTGCAGGGGGAGGAGGACACACCTCATCAACAAGAGAACCTGCATAATGAATATTTGTATGCCTAACCCTGAATTGTACTCCACATCTTTAAAATACAAAATTAAAAAAAAAAAAAAAAAAAGAATGCCTGACTCTCTTTAAGAAAGGGAAGAGCTGGGCCCTGGCTGGTCTGAGGATCAGCGGGCCGGTCTAACAGACACAAATATCAAACACAGACAAATCATGCTTCAGGAACCCCTCTATAACCACAATCATAAGATTAAAATTCAAATTCTCCAAGGCCATGTAGTGGTCAGCTGACCTGTGGCAACAGCCTGAAGAAAGGCACCGGGGTGGGTTTATAAACAGCTGTCAAACTGCATTCAGCTGCCACCAATGGGGGCACAAAACGGCCTTGCTTCTGTCCGAGACATGAACACACACACAGCCAAGCTGGAGTTTTAGAGAGGAATACACCTGCAAAGCATTCTGCCTTGTTAGTTAGAAAAGCTAGGTGCGTCTAAGACACACCACAAAACCCGCTTGGATCACATCCTGGGCCTGAGACTGGAGGGAGCCTCGCCGGCGGGCCTGTCTTGTTCAGCTTCCAGCTAGAGGTTCTCCTGCATGTCGGTGTGGCTTCTGCAAGGAGCTGCTGTTGGGCTGAATTTCAACACTGCATAAATTTAACACTGAATAAATTAACATAGGAAATTCCCCAAAGAAGGAAGGAGAAGCTCTGCAAGTTATAAAAAATTGCCTCCTTCATTTAAGGAACTGCTAACACTTAATCTTAATGTGGAGGAAGAGCGTCCTTGCCTGTGGTCACCACTCGCATGTCTGGGCCTGCAGAGATGTCCCTTCTGGACAGCTGGGTAAGTCACCAGGAGGGGCGTGGCCTTCCCAGGTATCCTGTTCCAGCCACTGAAGAGCAACTGGCAGTGCACACAGACCCCAGGCTGTGCCGTTCTCCTTGTTAAGCACTCTTGACCGCTGTCCTCGGATGTGTATTCTCAGCAGTCTCGGCAGCTGCTTTGGAGCGCAGCTTCCTCACTTGTGATGCCAGCCACTGCCTGTTCCTATTTAAGAAGTGGTGGTAACCCTGGGTTGCCAACCGATCCTCATGACGAGAATTAAAAACATGTATCTAAAGGCACCACTCAGGGCCCGTCTCTGGATGCGCTCACCTGGCATCTCACCAAGACCCCTGGCCTCACAGAGCTGGGCATGGAGGTAGGGAGGCTTCGGTGGCTATGAGGAAACAAACATGGAGCATGCCCTATGTCAGGCCTGGCCTCCAGACCGAGATTTTGTTCCAGAGGGACAGGAAAAGCGGGGATGGGAAAGACAGAATGAGAAGGCTGTGTGCGAGACAGGAAGGAGCCATCCCTAAACAGGTTCCGAGAGCCAGGCGTGGCCAGCCTGTGCATCAGGCCCAGACTCTCACTACCTGGAGATCTGATTGGCTCACTTATCTTGTTTTTGGTATCTATCTCTTCCCGCCCTGTTCTTTGTTCTTCTTCCTTCGGAGGAAACACAAGTCAACTTTTTCTGCCTGGATATTGTTTTACATCTTCTATGACAAATTCTCTGTGTGATATTCAAATTAAGCTACAAGTAATTAACTGTTTATACAATTTGCTGCAAAAACAGACAAAACACTAACATACTGCAGTTCTAACTCTTGAAGGATGAGCACTAGAATAGAAATAACTATTAAGAAAAATGAAAATCTATTACCATGGTAATATTTCTTCTATTAAACTCAGATTAAAAAAAGAGAAAATGTCATAAAGCAACTGTTACTCTCAGAAAGTGGTTTAGAAAAAAATTCCTATGATGGAAGAGGCTGCGGTAACACATTAAAAGTTTGGAATTCAGATTCTTTCAATGTGACTGCAAATTCGAACGGCTGTCCTACCAAAGGATGGAAATCTGTTATGAAATACCCACGTGTCACCGTGCACCAGTGGCCAGCTGGATGATGAGTGTCATCGGGAGATGATGTAAAGAAGCCTCCACACTATAAGCTCATGCCCTGCGGGCCTCCCAGGAAGCTGACTTCCTCACTCATCTTTGCATTCTCTAAGGCAGCCCCACGAACATCAACGGGCCCAATGCCGGTGGGGAGGGGAGCCGGATGTCTGGGAGCAGCAGAGCCCAGGGAGGGACTGGTCATGATTGTGTCACCTGGGCTCAGCCCCTGTCCTTCCTCCCGCTCGTTGACCCCAGGCATGGCTCCTCACTCAGGGCTACCCCCGAAGTCCAGGGGAGTAAGAAAAGAGAAGGGTCTCTTTTTCAGGGGCTCTCTCCCCTTCCAAGCAGCCTTCCACTTTGAGCCTGAGGCATAAGGGCCACTGCTAAGGGTGGGCTGATTAGATGGGACCTGTAGTGAGAGAGTCGCACCTCCCAAAGGCCGGAAAACAAGGACACAGCAGGGCCTCCGGAAGGATAGGTACTCTCAGTGTGGCTCAGGCCACGGGCTCCAGAGCTGCGGTGCTCAAAGTCCTGAGGACAAAGGCTCCTGGGGAACCAAAGCTCTGATCTTCTGAATTGGAATTTCCAGGGATGGAGTTGGGCGTGTGCCTATGAAGCAGAGCCCAGGTGACGTTGATGTCCACCCACACCCGAGATTGGATGGTACAGGATAAACACCCTGGGTGTGGAACTAAGAGCAGGTGGTTGGGTCTGGGCTGTGCCCTCTACAGCTCTAGCAGTCTGTTCATCATTCACATCAAATGTAGAGTTCATCTGAGCAAGACAACACAGTTTGCTTGGGCACTGGGTTTTTCTTTCAAGAACCCTGATTTTTAAGCTATAGCTACTACTGTGTTTTCAGGACTTCTCTCTTCATACTCAAAATCATAGGCAAGTATCTAAACCCTGCTCTGACACAAATGCAACTTATAGGGGAGATGAAATTCACTGTCCTTAAGAAGGCTGGTAGACATTCTGCCCTGGCAAATTCCCCTGTATGCACTAATCTGAAGGGCTCTGATTTGGGGGCTACCCATATGTCAGAGACATCAGTTACATTTCAGGATCTAGTGTTGGTGACAAACCACAGGCTGAGTGCACCACGCTGGAATCTAGCCTCAATTCATCAGGCCTTAACACCACATTCTTCGCTGCAGCCAGGTGGTCTTCTGATCTGCCCTCAGAGTTCAGCAGGAAGCACACAGGTTTAAGGCAGAGCTGTCCCACAATATGTGCTTATTGTGGTCCTTCCTTTCACTGAGCTAACTGCTTGCATGAGTTCTGACCCACTGCCTGCTTACAGAGTAGAGCCTTCGCTGTGGTTTATAGACTCCTGCTTGCCCCATTACCTGACCCCAGACGCTGGTTGACCTTTGTCCTCTGGGCATCTCCTGGGGTTGGCCCTTGATACTTTGGGTCCTGGCTTCCTACTCTGTCCCAGAACGTCTCGTCCCCTGCAGCCATGCCTTCATAGGGTAGAGGCATCACCGTCCAGGAGGACCTTGCTGGAGTGGCCTGTGCTTCCTAATGCAGCAGGTCCTTCACAGGGCGAAGGCATCACCGTCCAGGAGGGGCTGGGCCAGCTGGAGCAGCCTGCGCTTCCTAATGGACCTCATTAGCCAGGAGGCCACATTCTGCCAGGCAGTGCAGAGACAGCCATTTTTCATCTCACTGCCTTCAGAGAAACTGTGAAACTGTTTCTATTCCCTCCCAATTCATTCTGCCACTTTGGCTTCCCCAGCACGGTTAGGAATGTGAACTTCAAGGAAAGGCTTGGTAGCTCTGGGAGGCCAGACAGCAGGCAGACCAATGAGAAATGCAGGCTCCTGAGTCAGTGTTCAGGGTAGACGGCAACCTCTAAGACACACAGACACACATTCTGGAGGCCTTGAAAGCTGGGGTGCTGCCGGTCCCAAACAGGCTGTGTCCCTTCACTTGAACGCCCATGCTCTCATACACGAAAGAAGGATCAGTCCCGATAACAGAGCTGGATAGCCTCAGGAATCACCTAGTTCAAACCCTCACTTTATTACAAGGAGACTGAAGCTCATGTCCCAAGACTAGGTCATGGTGACAGCAATGGCGTTTCCAATAACTCCACCTTGAGTGAACAAGGAATATTCCCCAAGAATCCAGTCAGCTCCATACCTTCTGTCAACAGCAGCAGGACTTGAAAAGTGAAAATGCTGAGACCAGTTACCCCCAAAGCAGCTTCCCAAGGAAATAGGAGAAAGTGGTAAGTCCCAGGGCAGCATAGACTTGGAAGCAAACCCTTTCTGCACCTGCCCCTTGTAAAACATGGAATTTGGGCACATTCTGGTCCACTAGTAGGCAAATACTAGGGGCTTCCCACTCCTGGTTCCTGTCCATGGTATCCCGTAAGGTGGGTGGAGCAGGACAGGACAGGACAGGAAGAGGGCTTCAACAGAAAGAGGATGTGATCTGGTCTTGGGGAGCTTCAGAAAGCTTTGAAGCCAAGCAGATTCAAGAAATGAAAGACACAGAAGTCTGAACCAGCTACTGCTCCCTTCATTTTTAAATGCTGTATTTCCAACAGCCATCCAGAAGCTTTCATATCTTAGAAATAACAATTATAGTTGGGCGCAATGGCTCCTGTAGGTAATCCCAGCACTTTGGGAGGCAGAGGTGAGAGGATTGCCTGAGCCCTGGGGTTCGAGACCAGCCTGGGCAACTTGACGAGACCTTGTCTCTACAATAAAAATTAGCTGGGCATGGTGGTGTGCACCTGTGGTTCTAGTACTTGGAAGGCTGAGGTGGAAGGATTAACTGAGCCCAGCAAGTTGAGGCCGTGGTGGCTGTGAGAGTGCCACTGCACTCCAGCCTTGGTGACAGAGTAAGATTCTGACTCAAAAAAAAAAAAAGAAATAACAATTATAGCAATTTAACATCTCTTAACCCTCACGAAGAATATGTAACTTAATACGCTGGAAATATTAGTCTGAGTGTCCCGATTCAACCCATGAAAAACTGTTTAAGACGAGCCGAGGAAAGACTGACATGAGTAAGTGGATGAAAGGAGAAAGGAAGAGTGAGGCTGAGGAACATCCGGCCATTTTCCTGTCAGTAAGATCTATTAGTCTCTAGAACAATGCCCCAGGGAAGCTGTGAAAGCCCAACCTCAGGAGCCACTTACAAGTGAGTGGACTTGGCTGCTGGAATTATTCCACGGGGAAGCCCTTGGACAGCTCGGAAATGGACACCGCCACTCATGGGCTGTTGTTATGTCAAGTATTTCCATGTTGGGCATGTCCAGCTTGCTTCCTGGATTCACAGAAGACATAAGAAGGCCTGGGCCCATCGGGAATGGCTACAATGGGCTGTCGTCTGTCCTGCTGGAGTCTCTTATGATGGGGCAGAGTTGGGGCCACAAGGAACAAAAGTACGACCCGGCATGGGAGAAAAAGCAAGTCCCCGTGGGAACCAGAGATAACGTCCTTCTGGCCACTGCAGTATGAATTTGACACGGGGTAGTGCCGAGCTGCCCTTCATCACAGGCTCTGCTGCTGCCCCCAAGACCTCGATGCCATCGCCACCTCACTACATCCTCCATGTTCCTCACCCTTCCGTTGCAGCTTTGGCTCTCACTTTCCCTCACTGCCTTATTTCTGTATCAGTGGATGATGGACGCCCTGCCACCAACCTACGCACTCAAAAACCAAATACCACTTATTTATTCTGAAATTTTCTTTTGTTTTTATGGCAAGGTACATCTTGGTCTAGTTGTTAAATTTACCATCGTGACCTCCCTGGATTTCAGTGCTCTCAACTGTAAGATGGTGAAAATAAAACCATCTTTATTTACATCTCAGGCTGTCATCAAAAACAAGTAAGAGAACAGATGTGAGTGACCCTGAAATCCTAAGTTCTGCAGGAATCTCCAGTGTTGTTATTCCTTGGTTCCTGTCTACTTCAATGTTGCCCATCTTTAGGATTAAAAGGTTTGGGGACCTGTATCTTTTTACTATTATCTTGCATTGTACACTTCTAATCATTATACAGGAGTTGTGAATACCCAGACACTCCAAACATATTAAATGAAAATAATAAATTAGCTGGGTGTGGTAGCATGCACCTTTAGTTCCGGCTACTTGGAAGGCTGAGGTGGAAGCATTGCTGGAGCCCAGCAGGTCAATGCTGGGGTGGCCGTGAGCATGTCACTGCACTCCAGCCTGGGTGACAGAGTGAGACTCCAACTCAAAAAAAAAAAACAAAGAAAATATTACATCATATCGCAGATTTGGGAGTCAAGGAAGGAGAGTCTTTTTAAAAATCACTAGTAATAATTTGATGCTTTTGGCTGTTTTTTCTACTTAGTTTCAGCATGAAATAGTACAACTGAGGAACAAAGGTTTAAAAAAAAGATTTACTAAATACTTTATAAAAATGTAACCCTCTTAACATTACCAATTCACTGATGAGAAAAATCAAGGCCCAAGGTCCCAGAGCTAGGAAGTGACGGAGCTTGGATGCAAATGCAGATCTGCCAAATTCTAACTCCCTGTGGACCATGTGGCATATGTGGTTTTGCCTAAATTAACTTTGCTTTATACTATGACCACATGCCATTGGTCTCATGAGGCTATGCAGAGGATTCACTACAACCTAGACAGGCGGCATGGAGTCTACACGGCAAATGCCCCTGCGGGTGCCACTTCAGTAATGTTACCGATCAACAGTGGAAATCAGCATGCACGTCAGACACTGGCACTGAAACATACACCCTAACACTGCCATTCTTTCCCACCCAGTCCCACCTCGGTAAGGCACTATCATCAAGTTGGAAAAATGCATGAATCAACCTATAAGTCTCAAGTGCTTCAGTTAGTATTACTATTGAAGGTTGGGCTTGTTAAGAGCATATCTGAAGCTGTTTTAGACAAATAAAATGTACTAACTTAACATTAGCAACATTACCTCCACCAAAGACCTTTATAGAAAAGAATCCCGGCTTATGGCAAAGAGCTGCATGGGTGCCACTACAAGCAGGAAACAGAAGAAAGCCACACGTCACCAGGCTTTGACAGACAACATGCACTCTTAATAAATCTTGATTATATTCTTTCAGCCAATGTTACTGTTATTTTCCAGGTACCCAGACAATATCAACCCTCCCATCAGGTATTCACAGAGTATAGAAATCTACACTAAGTGATATTATTATAACCACAGCAAATTAGACTGCAGAAGGCATGCTGTGGAACTCAAACACTAGATTTAGCTGGGTTGGAAGGTCAACTCTGTGGAGTTTGCCAGCAGAAGGAATCAAGGTTTCCAACAATTTCCGCCTCTCAGAACAACCCATATCCAACTGCTAAATTGGTTAAATGACAGGCAATTATGTGACCTGCCAGAGTTGATCATTTGCTTCAGAGTTTATCATTAGTTTTCTAAAGTACAAAAATTAGAGAAAATACACATCCTGTGTACATCATACTATTCTGATATGAAGGGTCAAGGGAAGAATGTGGCTATGGTATGCAAAGGCAGTAGAAATCCTTGCCCAAGTGCTATCTCTGGTCTCCCTTCCCCTGATCCAGTGGACTTGACAAAACTGCAGAAGGATGGAACAGTGACTGAATGTTGGGCCTTTTTTCAAACCAGACTCTTTGCATGACCGCTGGCTGCTTATGGATTTGAAGCTTCTAGTCTCTTAATTTGTACCCTTCCTCTTTTATTGGCAATGACCTTGGGAACACACTCAATAGAGGACAAAAATTCAGACCAAGTGGAAAAAAGTACAATTTTAGTAGAATCTTGTTGTCTGCAAGTGAGTTGAACATGAGGATATACGGGCCTGACTATGCCCTGGAGAGACACTATGCCCTAACAGAGGCATTCCAGCAATCCTGCATGATGAAGATCTGAATTTCTGCAGCACTTCCACACACATCAGCCAAGCCCTCCCCAAGGTCCTGTGACGTCAGACTCTCTATGATCCATGCCTGCTGGCCCAGCGGGCACACCTACCTGTTTGGCGTGATTGACACAGTGCAGGTACTGGCTGGCCAGAGCAGAACAGCGGAGGGTCTGCTGGGCATGCTGGCGGTAACACTGAAGAATCTGGGCCTGCAGATCAGCACACACCGCATGAGCCTCAAACCGCCTGGAAGAGACACAGGAACCACTGAGATCAGCCCTCTCCACTCAGAGCAGAAGTCCAGGGTGAAGAATGCACAAAACATAAGACACAGATGTTACACACATAAGGAAAATGTTTAAGACAAGTAACTTTCCTTAAACTTTAAAGATATCCAAATTGCTCCTGTGATAAAAATGCACACAAGATAAATAAATCATACACTATTAGTTACATTAACTGACAATGCTGTGAGTTCCTCAGGACAATATAATCTTCCCCCTCAAACCTAAGCCCAAACCCTACAAATGTTGCCAGAACATTGAGCGCCCTCACCTCCCACTTCCATTCTCATAGCCTGCTGGTCACCAAGTTCATGGTCCCTGCGGTTGGGGCCCCCTTCCCCACACACAGTCATTATGTTCATTCTGAGTTATCTCTGTCCTGGATTCAAACAATGGCCTCCAAGCTGGTCTCTCTGTCTGTTAGCTTTCACCCTCTACTCCTGCCTCCGTGCTTTCCGGGAGGCTCTTTTCAAGAAACAGATCTGAGACAGCCTCTTTCCCTACTACTTTGTCCATAAATACCAAGTCCACGGGCACAGTCCCTCCTGATCAGGCTCCTACTGATGCTGTGGGCTCTCTCCCCAACCGCCACTGCTGCCTCCCCACATACCATGATCAGAGCTTGGAGCCTGGGCTGCTCTTACTGGCTCTGCCCATGCTGCTCTTGACTATGAAGAACCTCTGCCTTCAGACTCTCACTCCTACGTCTCTGGAAGAGATCTGCTCACCCTTCAGCATCTAGCTCAAATGACCCCTTCCGTCCACAACTCTCCCCTCCCTGGCAGAGGTTCCAGTTCCCTTTAGGGTGACCCCACTTTAACTCCTCTCATCATGCACGTAACACTGACAGCACTGCAGTCTAATATAACTTATTGGCCTAATTACTAGAATGCAAGTTCCAAGAAGGACTTGTGTCTTATTATCTGTGACACCAGCTATTAGATATGAATACCCCTACAGAAAAGTCAGGTGATAAATATACCAAGTCAGGTAATAAATATACTGACTATAAAGGGGTGAAAAGAAAACATTAAAAAATTCCCTGGGTTAAAATTGGGTTAATTATACTTACAAATCTCAGATTACTTCTGAGTGAAAGCTAGACCAAATGTGAAGTGTTTCCAAAAAGTTTATAAAATACACTTGAAAAATGATAGTGACAATAAACCACATGAATTATATTAATGAAAAGAAAATATTCTTGTTAATATGGCAGAGAAATTTGGAATATAAGGACTAAACACACAGAAAAAATATAGTATTACAATTTTAATCTATAAATTAATTTTTAAAAATTAGTTTTGTTTAATACAAAAAGCTTTCAGTCTTATTAGTTCTGTTTTTGAAATTTAAATTTGTTATTTCCAAAGTAATTCTGAAATAGCAATATTTTAAATTTAATGGATTCTAAAAACAACCCCTAGAGAACACAGGGGGGATGTTTCTTACCAGTAAGGAAACTCCTGGGTGACAATTTGTCTCATTACTTTTATCCGACACATTGAGCTAATATATATTTTGCTGGATGAGAAATGCAAACCATGTTACTGGTCCCTGAATGAATTTACTTCCTACCACCCTCTAAAGAAAGCAGAAACATGGAGAAAAAAAAGAGTCCCATACATTTATCAAGATCACTTTTACTTTTTCATTCATTACCTTCCTGGTTTGTCAAATACCTAAGAACAGAATTTAGATCTAATCCCAGGTGTTTCCGTGCTTTGTAAGATGCCCAACTTCAGGTGTCAGTGCATTTTTCAGGACACAGATTTCCCTAATCCTCTACCATGAACACCTGAATTGAAAAGGAATCAGCTGTGTTTCAGAGAATCCAGGCACAGATTCCACTGACTGATTAATTACAGCAAGATGCGCATCTGGATAAATATTGAATAAAATATGGTTAAGCATCAGGTCAGCTGAACCTAGCAAATGCGTGACTAAAGACTCTAAAAGTTCATAGGAAAGCTGGGTTACAGTCTGTCCTCATGTTGACAATTGGTCGTGTGTCCATGTGTCTTAGATTTAAAAGCAGGAGAAGGAACGTGGGAGGGAAGACTAGAATAATCCTGACCAGACAGCACCCCTTCCTCAGGACATCCAAGAAGAGACCATGCCAATGAGCATCCACACATGCACATCGTACAGCAGATGGCAAAGGCCGCTCATGATGGGAGGTCTCATCTACTGCAGGGACTCTCTGGAAAGAGGCAATTCAGGTGGCACATGAGCATTCACCTTGAGGTGAGCTATTAGTCATGCAAGTTAAAGCCCATGAGTTATTTATGATTTGAAATGTGTCAAAATATACTTTTATCACCACAAATCAATCCTGCACCCTTCCAGAGTCTCTGACGTCCTGTCTGCAAGGGTGGGTGTGTGTGTGTGTGTGTGTGTGTGTGTGTGTGTGTGTGTGTGTGTGTGTGTGAAGTCATCTTCTGAAATTCTTTTTTGTACACATGTCAGCCTCTGTGTGTGTGTGTGTGTGTGTGTGAAGTCATCTTCTGAAATTCTTTTTTGTACACATGTCAGCCTGTCTGGATGATTAGACGGCAGAAGGGGTAGGAGGAGTGGAAATCAGCATAATGGTCCCCCAGTTACTGAAGTAGACTTGGGATAGCTTCTTGGATTAATCTGCAAGGGTACAGCCTTGCCTTCATATTGATCTGCAAAGCTTGTTATAGTGCCCTAATGCACTGTTTTCACTTTGGAAAAATGCTAAATGAGATTACTGTCTAACATCCGAAGCCCATAAAACACAAGCTCTGGCACCTTCCATTCAGGAAAAGGGTTTTGAGACATTTCCAATGTGCATTACGGTGAGCCCTCCATGCGGTCAGTCAGTCATTGACTTTTATTGACTGCTTTCAATCTGGCTGATGGGAAAAGCCACTATTAGGCCAAAATAACAAAAGGCAGGATTTCAAGACACCCAAGAAGGAAAATTAAGTCTCAGCTACAAAGGGCACTTAAACAATTTAATTTCTTTGTACTTACAAATGATTCAACAAGGAAATGATGAGAGCCAACATTAAGAGAAAGACGAAATACAGATTAGGACAATAGCAAAATAGTGAGAAGATATAATATGTTTAACACAAAGAAGTTGATAAAATAAAGCCAACCTTTGGAAATACACTTTTATCAAACAAGAACAAATCCAGTTTTGTGGTCAGTTGAAATTGCTGGGGCCTCTGATGGATCCCCGCCTGGGCCTCTGCCTCTTCTTTCCTTTGTGTCTTTCACTCTGGGTTCCCTTCCTCTCGCTCATCTCCACAAGCACCAGCAGCCTGCCCACCTCACCCACCCACCTCCGCAGGGCACTTCAGGCCTGGGAGGTTGCTGACAGCACTCAAGGCAGAACAGGAGTCCCAAAGATTGGACTTGTGAACAAAATCCAAGGAAGCACTCCCGGTGGGTGTTCTGCAGCCAGCGCCTGGAAAAACATTCTCTGGCTAGTGTTTAATGCTAACATTCACTCCAAAGACAGCTAAGAAAATGCACCCAAGTACTTTTCTCATTACACTGCCAGGTCCACTGTAGAAATGCTGGAAAAAGACAGAAAATAAAGATACACATTTAGGCTGTTTCTAATTTTTCAGTGCTTAAAAAAACAGTGATGGACATACATTATTACTGCCATTGCTGCTTAACCTTTAGGAGGCTTTCCTATAAGTTGAGTTAGTTGGTCAAAGAGAAATGGAAAAAGTTCTAGTGAGAACAGAGCTAGTTGGGTGAGATCAGTGCTCTCCCCTGAGCCCTGTAACACAGCACCTGCTTTAGAACAGAGGTTTCACTGCTGACTCTCCCACGTTCATGTCTTAGAAACTTCTTTGATGTGGGTCTGAGATTTATGTTTCAGGAAAACTATTCACCCATCTTTTAATTCTGCTAATATAAATGGCAAGGATACAGAGTAACTTCAGAGAAGGAAGACTATGTAGACAGCCTTCTTCATATCCTCTCCGCTCAGGAGGTCAAAGAAGACACATCATAGAACGAATCAGCAGCCACGGCTCCCACGAATACAAAATCACTCCTTATGAGTGCAGGCATGCAGAAAAGGGGTCCTTGCCCTGCACCTGGACCAGCAAGTACCCCGAGAGTTCCAGATACTATAATGCAATACTAGAGTACCAGAGGGAGGGAGGGAAGGGGGAGGGTGAATAACTGTGAGAGTGGTGGGTGTTCAAAGGAAAACGCTGGTTTTTTTAACATGTTTCAAACATGCATCCTTCATGGGGTCAGGTGGTCTCATAAGACCATGTTTAGCACCCTAAAAACAGGCACACAGTGAATCATGGGGGCAGACCTGTAAGTCTAACTCCATGACAGAATGGAAAAGCTTGAATTTCATTCCGTACTAAACTTTTTGTTAGATCTCATCCCTAGTGGTCAGGATTTCTGCTTTTCTTTTAAAATGCAAAACTAAAGTCACTGTAAATACCCTGCCAGAAGTTAGCAATATGGAAGAATTCCTTATTTCTCTTACCATATATACTACACTCAATTTTAGTCAAAGGCCAAGAAGTGAGTCTCTTATCATTCGAAATTAATCGGTCAAAACATGCAATATAAAGGAAGAAAGTATTTATCCAAAATACATTCTCTCCTATTAAAATTACTTTTATTTTAAATTTGATCTTAAATCATAATATCCTAATATTCATTTTCAGAATAAAATGTAAACAGCCTCTTTCTAACACAAGATCTGAAAAACATCTCAATTTCAAGCTTTTCTGACATTCTTAATAACTGCCAAACATTTTATTAATGATGTTTCAATTTAAGCTGTCATCAAATTTTCACAATTACATTTTAGAAGTCAGTACATCTCCAAAAGTTGCCTGCTTCTGTTGTCTCTATTTGATTTCACATATACTTTGAGATATAAATTATATATATTCTTAAAAAATAAAATAGAATTCCCCCCCATAAACATCTACTACTAACATGATGAATATTAACTAGTATGCTGCCTATCCTTACAACACAAAAAATTGCCAAGAGGCCTCCACTGTTATCAGAGAAGGGACGCTGACCTAGACAGCACCTGGCTCAGCACTTAGTTCATGTCAAGCTGACAACGAGCGCCATACCATCGAACCAACAGCTTCAGTTCGAGTGGTGGAAAAGAAAAAGCTGGCATTGGTTGGATGCACAACAGAGATGTAGAAGTCTATCCTATATACCCAAGGCTTGAAAGGCAGCCTCTATTTTAATCTACTGTTAACTTTGGAAAAAGATGTTGGGGTCACAACCCACAGAAGGAGGTGAACTGCAAGGTGGGAAGGGAGAGCACTGTTGGTTTCCACCTCCATTTTAGGATCCTGAGCAAAAGTTCTAAACCCAGGAAAATCCCAGAGACAGGTGCCCATCCCTGCTAAACGCCCTCTCCACATGCAGACACACTTTCTGCTAGCAGGCCTCCCCACGGAGTGTGAGTACAGACACATCCAAATGTGAGGTGATTGAGGAACTTCCCGATCTTGAATCCACTTTTTCTCTTTTTCAATAACACTGGATGCTTGGAAATGATGGGGATAGGTGGGGAAAACTCAGGAGGGGAGTGGGAACTTAATGTGTGACCACTCAACAGCGGGTGGCATTGGGGGGTCTTTGGTTCTGTGGTGCTCAGCGGAGAAGGCACTCTGGCACAGGACCTGCCTGGCTTCTCTTTCTGCAGAGGCAGCTCACATTCCACTCTTCACAGAGAGCCCCGTGGCGTCTTGCCAACCGCACCAACCCGGAGAGGGATCCTGCCACATGGGCTCGCCCAGCACTGAGGGAGAGCTGGGGTATTGCTGCTTCCCGCGAGGGGGGGAGTCTGACCTCTTTTCTGCTGTGTGCCCAGAGAATGAGGCCCCACTATCTTGCTTCAGATTTTTACACAGGTGAAAAGATTTGTGAAGTCAGACATTTGGTATGAGGCAGAAAAAACAATCCGCTGGCCAATTTTTATTTTCCACCATATCATGGTGCTTTTGACTTATATTTGGGCTATGTACATCATGGCTTTTTATCTCTGAAAAGAAGATAACATTAATTCCTAACTTACATAAAAGATATCAAGAACAAGAGGCAATAATTATATGGAGGCTGGGGACATACAACATAACTAATGTCAGAAGAACCCAAATCAACTTCCAGTCACATTTAATTCAGGACAATCAAGTACTCAAGAGATGTTATCGTCTCACGCTCACAAAGTCTTCTCATCAGGCAAAATTCTACAGTGAACATTCTGCACTTAAGAATGGGTGGGGAGCCTTTATTTAGAAGTGTACGCCCTCCTTCCCTTTCTTTCTTAACAATGTTTGTAATATTGTCATTGCTTAATAAATGTCAAGTAATCATGCTGTAAAAAAACAGGCACTTGAGGGTTAACAAGTCAGCTTTTTGTATTGTTAAAAGCACCTGAGAGAGAGCAGTTGTTTATATACAGAATCCTGGGTAGAAACTACCTCCTGGCATACACATAGTAGGAATAGAACAAATTCACAGCTCATAAAAGTGGCCCTTGGCATAAGAACTGCAATGTTTAGAGAAGTAGTCTCTTTGTTCTTTCAAAAGATTCATAGGTATCAGAATGAAAACATTCAATCTTAGTCTCCAAAGGATATATCAATATGTGAATGAGACCATACAAAACTGTTAATGCATATGAAATTGTTTTTATTCAAATAATCCATAAAGTCCAAGAAAAACACCATCATCATCATCATTATCATCATCATCAAAAAAAAGCGTGGCATCTACTCTCCCCTGACTTTGTAAAGTCACTGTGTAATCAGGTAACCTAGAAAGCACGAATCCACCCTGGATTACTTTCCCTTGAATGTGTGTGTCTCTATGATGGACCGAACTTTCGCCAACACAGAGTTATTCTCTCCCAGGCTTGTGAGTTACACCCCCCCACCCCCACATGACGATACTTTAGAATGTTCATTAAAACTGGCCTAGGGATGAAAAGCACGAGGGTGGGTCAGCTCATTCATTCCTTCATCTGCTTGGTCACAGCAACAGAAGGGAGAATAGAGACAGGGTAAGTTGGGGAAGACAGAAAGGTCTTGGGAAGCAACAGAATCCTGCAGAGCTAGAGGAGATATTGGGGGAGGAAGGAGTCTCGGGCCAGATGTGTTCAGGGGAGAAGCAATGGAGGACTGGCTGAGCCCCACCCCTCTGCTGAGGAAAAGGTGAGGAGAGACTGCAAGCTCCAGGCTGGGGAACTAATGCCAATGGTGGCATCTGTCTTTGATGATGATGTCTTCTGCAGAAAAACCTCAAGTTCGGAGGATGGAAACCTGGAGATGCCAACAGGGTGTCTCCGGTATAGCCCAAGGACAGGGCACCAGTCCTGGCCATCTTCCAGGTTTTTCTAACAAACGATACAACGAACCTAATACCTTCTGAGAAAATTTAACCGAGCATACCCTCCCAGAGATAATCCTTCCATATCTGAAGACATCTTCACTTCATAGGCCTTACTAGATCATGTTCCTTGATCTAACTACTGAGGCAGCACAAAACCACAGATTCCTCCTGTGAGTGCAAGGAAGCAGTATCCTGTGCAGAAATACGGTTGGGCACACACATTTATGCTCGGCTTCTATGTTTAGACACTCATAATTTTTAAAAAAGAACGGCCCTTTGGGATGAAATTTTTATATTACTTCTCAGCTGAGGGTGACTTGGGTGGTGAGAAGTTTGGTGAAATTCCACTTGAGTCGCCCAAGCACAAAAATACATTCCAGCACCCCCACCTCCTCCCTGCTGTGATCAAATTTAAGAGAGTGCTTTCAATACCAAGATAAGTCAAGAACAGTTTAATTTTAAAAATTTCAAAACTGTCACATATCTCAATGAGGACTGTGACACACTCTAAAAAACTCGTTTAAGACTGAAATTTGAGTCTGTGGTGGGAGAATGTGTAACATTACTCTACGTGATATTCTTTTTTCTACCACATTTTATTAAAAGCAAGATCCAAATACCAGACACACACGGGAAGGAATGAGTCTAGCTCCCTTAACTGAAAGAACTGCAAATGTATTTATTTTAGTGACACGTGAAGGGAAAAAAGTCTCCATCCTGATGTGCCTTTTAAGTGTCACATGCTAAAAACAAAGAGCAGCGGCTGGGAAGGGGCCAGTCAAGCCTGTGGCAGGTCTTCCCTCCTGTCAGCTACCTGCAGGGGAGAGTGCGCAGGCACTGCCCCTGAAGAAGGAACTCCCAGAATGGGGACAATGGGCCATGCCAGCAAGCTCCACAGACTCGGCCAGGCAGGCAGGACACCATAAGGACATCATGGGTGTGGCCACTGCGTGTAGAGGTAAAGGTTGTGCAGCAGCAAGACCAGGAGGATACAAAACTCCTCCCTCAAGAAGGTTATCATCTACTGGGGAGAAACACATGCTTGCCATGGTCACTGTAAACATGGAGCAATCCAAGTGTCAAGGAAACAGCCCAGGCAGCAAGTACTACGAGTATTCTGAGGAGTAACCATTCTGGGGGGGGTAGTGTGGGAGTCCCATGAAGGGAAGACATGGGATCTAAGAAGCCTCTGAATGAAGGGAAACCCTGTGCGGGACTGTAGAGGGCTGAGGTGAGCCAAGGTCCAGCTCGGTCTGGCACGTTCAGGGGACATAGGCTGTCATGGGGATGGGGGAGTGGGCAGCTCTGAGAAAGGACAGGTGGGACATGAGAGTCTTCCACAGAGGGGTGGAACACTTAGAATTCTACTGTGCAGGTGACCACAGCCACCACCTTGCTAAGTGCAAGTGTGCAGTCACAAAGATGTGATCTTAAGAGAGGTTGGTCCAGTGTGAACAAATCAGATGGACTAGGTATAACTCCTCTGGCTGGGAGGCAATAGAAGCAATGGAGCTGTAAGATGAGAGGCTGCTGGAGGGAGCGGTCAGGCAAGGATGCGGGAAGCAGGAATGGAAGGACATGGAGGGAGAGACAAGAAGGGCTGGGGGAACTTCAGGATGTGGGATTCAAGACTGAGTACTGTGAAGACCAAGTGGAGATGACCCCCACCCCCGACCTGCAGTGTGGAGCCCAGAATGTGCACAGGATGCAGTCACAGGGTGGAGACCCCTGCGAGCCACGTGGGGGGTGTGGAGGCGGGAGGCAGATGAAGTAGTGGGGAACCGGCATGGAGAGAAGAGCCCGTGAAGCTCAGCAGAGGCTGGGAGAGCAGTGTGTAGCAATGGAGAAGACAGGCAAAAAGAGCGAAGGCTGATCTGTGGGCATGGGGTGTGACCTGAGCAATCTGGAGAGAGAATTTCAGCAGTATGCAAGAGGCAAGCCAGGTAGAAACTGGCAAGGAAGAAAGCGGGCCGTGAAGAAATGGAGGCACTGGGATGAGGTGAGGCCACTGTCACTGAGTGCCTGTTGTGTAGCAGGTCCTGTGGGAGAAGAGAGACAGACCTGCAGATAGACCCTACACCACAGCTGCCTCAAGGGGGAACCTCGGGCAATGGTAAGTATGAATCAAGGGAATGCCTCTGGCTGGGGATGACTGGAGAGAGTTTTAGATGAGGTGGATGATGGAATCTGAATGGATTCTAAAGAAGGGAAGGTCTCAGTCAGTTAAAGGTAGGACAGAAAGGTGATCTGGACAGACAAGTAGATGAGGAAAAGGCAGTAAAAGACGAGAGAGGAAAAGGTCAGAGCTGGATGCAATGATGTCACTAACAGGCTTTTAAAAAAAATACTTTGTTTTTTTTGAGTCGGAGTCTTACTCTGTCACCCGGGCTGGAGTGCAGTGGCACGCTCACAGCCTTGACCCTATGGCGATCCTTCTGCCTCAGCCTTCCAAGTAGCTGGAATTAAAGGCGCGCTACCATGCCTGGCTTATTTTTTATCTGTTATACAGATGAGGTCTCGCCAAGTTGGCCAGGCTGGTCTTGAACCCATGGGCTCAGGCAATCCTCTCACCTCAGCCTCCCAAAGTGCTGGGATTCTAGGCATGAGCCACTGCACCCAGCTAAGTCAAACACTTTTAGCAAAGACACATTCTTAGAGCAGACAAAGGAAGAATTCCCATGAAGTGAAGTCACGTGTTGAGGAGTGCTTAGAAGTTAGGTAGGTCAGGTTGTGTGAAAAGAAGGTGAGTTTCCAAGTCATTTACAGAGACAAAGATGGGTGAGGAGAGTGTGGTTCATGCAGCACAGTGAGGTTAAGGAAACACCTAGGCTTCTTGGCTGAGCAGGGAGTCCACGGAGAGGGTTTTGCAGTGAGGCTGGGGAGGTGGGGAGGGGTGGAAGGAAGTGGTTTGCTGGGCAGGAAACCTAGAAGGTGAGATGAGTCCTCTGACAGCATGGGGGATGCTGGTGAGTGAGCCTGAGCCTGCACATGTGGAGGAGGTGCCTGGGAAGGAGGAGTCTCCATGGGAGGAGTGTGGGCACAGGGTGGCAGAGGCGGGTGCAAGCAGGGGGGAGGTGCTCCACTAAGCCAGGGATGGCACTGGGCATTGAGGGGTCTCCACATGGGGATTCTCAACTCTGCAGGGGACACAGAATACTCTTCCTGTGCTCTCAAGCTGCACTTTCCACCACAGCACAAAACGTCACAGAGAAAGTAAAACACATCTGGGCAGAATGCATGTATGCACCTGCTGATGCCTCTTCCTCACACGCACACCGAGTATCTGAGTCCTGGGTTCAGCCCTTTTCTGCCTGCCAAGACAGATATGTACTGAAGTTATCAACTAGCAGCTAATGGAAAACAAAGGAAGCTTGGCATAAAATAAGCTCAAAAAACAGGAGCTCATTAATGCTGGACAACAATGATTGCCTCTTCTGCCCGAGTTCATGATGTATATAAGTTTAATTTAAAGTCATAGAACATGTACATGCTGCTATGCACACTAAATATACCTGCACTTGATCTTAGCCAAAAGGCAGGAAAGCAATTATAAAATCTATCTGAAAATATAAAACTGCAAGTGGCAGTTGCTTCTAAAGAGGGAAACTGGATAGGTGGTCAAAGTTAGAAGATTTACTTTTGCATATGATATTTAAATTTTCTATCATGTGCATATATTGCTCATCAAGAGATAATGTATTCCAAAATGCAATGACATATTATTTACATATATTTGTGCCCTGAGAAATTGCTATGAGAAAGTCAGCTTTCCCCCCAGATGCCTATTTTCCCCCCAGATGCCTAGGCAGTACAATTCCTAATGGTAATACCATTTCCCTGGGTTTTGGCACTAAGTAGAAAACTGAAAATTTAAGATGACTACAGATATGAATTGCCCACATGCAAACTCTGCAAAGTCAAAAATGTAAATGGCAATGGATTCACGATGCCTCTATGGCACAAGCCATTCTGATTGGATTCACGATGCCTCTATGGCACAAGCCATTCTGATTTAATATCTCAGCAATATCTCTTTTGTGCAAGACAAAAGACAAGAGAAATGCCAAGTTACTGAGTCATGGGGCAAGGTTTTCCTATAAGTAACATGAGCCTCTGAAAAGCCTGGAGGCTTTCTCAAGTCAGGAAGTTCTTCGAAGTGGGGTCCCTGCTGTCTTGTCAACTGCCTGCTCCTCAGTCCATCTCTTTTTGTTGGGAAGTAACTCCACAGGTCAGAGCTGTGCCCCCACGGTGCCTCTGCAGTTCCTAGTGGGGGCATTCTTCTTCCTTCTTCGGGGACCTCTGACTGCTCTGGGTGTGACACCAGTGGATTTTGAGTCTTTCTTCACCTGACAGAAGAGCCTGTGATCTGAAGTTTCTTTGGGCTCAAGATCTTCTGTAAAATACAGAGTCATTTTACCGACCTGAAGCCAGGGGCTAGATTTCATTCTCTCTAGCTCTAAGACTCTGCACTAAGCATTCACTGGATGTGGTCAATGTATTGTTTCCATTTTCTTATCCAAATAAGATCTTCCTTCCATTTTTCGCCAACAGCAATTAGCCTTAGCCCATCATCATGCTTGACCTTTGGGTTCTTTTGCTGTTACTGAATACTTTCTATTCAAGAAGTCACTGAGATTGTTCTTCCTTTGAAATGCCTTTCATGGTCAACCATCCCTCAGGCTCTCCCTTCGTGATCCTCTGTGGCAACTGCCTCAGAACAGCCCTTTTGCCCCAGCTACCTCCTTCACACCCATCCACATGAATTCTGCTCAATGAAAAATCTGCAAAATGCCAGCCTTTCATAGAAGTCAACCAGGATTCTTCCTCCCTTCCCTCCTCCACCTTCCAAGCTAATTTTACTTCCAAAATATTTCCCAAAATATGTCTCTTGACTCCTCACAAGTACCTACACTTTGTTGTGTTGGGAGAAGGAATACCCAATGGAACTTCTGCTAAACCACTGTTTACCTATTCTGGCCTCAGAGTGAAGGACAGATGGTGACATTTGCAAGGTTGTTTTCAAACACAATCTAATATGAACCAGTATAACAGCCAAAGAGCACAACTGCACATTTTCCTAATGTCCATTTCCCAAGCGATGTTATAAAATTATAAAATCATTCTCTGAATTGATTTCATTTTTCGCTCTCAGATAAGGGCACTATCTACAGCAGCAGTAAGTTTCCATAGGAACTAAATTCATTTCAAAAGGTTTGAATACAGAGGCTTAAAAAAAAATACTCAAACAATGTACCAATTTTGTACACAGAGCATCCTTGAAACTCAGAGCATCATCAGTATTAACCTTCTGATCCCCTGCAAGCCCCTGGAAATGGGGAGACGGTCTCTGTGCGCTTAGGAAATGAATATGTTTAAGGTAACCAGTAGGGAAGACAAGAACTTGGAGGGTGAGTTGCTAATTCATGTTTCACCTCTGGCATCAAATCCAACTATTCACACATGGTAACACTATTTGCTCATTTTTGGAAAATAAGTAAGTACACTATGAATTCAGATAGTTACTATTATTTCCCTACTTAGTACTCCATAAATAAAATATGAAAATTAGAGGAAAACATACCTTTAAAGCAGCTTATAGCTACTACAAGTAGAAAGCTCATATGGGTGTGCAAGCACATTGAACTGCATGTGCCTCTATGAAACATCCACACAATTCTGCAATTTAAACATTTTACTATGTTTCTTTTTTCATTCTGATTAAATAAAGTATTCAGTGCCGATGCCATAAGAAGGCATTAAATTTCAGTACATTCCCTTGTGCTACATAAATGAATTTCTGCATTTTTCAGAGGACAGGCAAGATTTAGCAAATTGGTTTAACACTCTCGGTTGCTGCTGAAACTAAAGTGAACAGGACTTTCTGCACTGATGGAAACATTCCAAATCTATTCTGTACAACATGGCAGTCATGCACACGTAGCTATCGAGCACCTGAAATGTGGTTAGTGCAACAGATTTTAGATTTACCTAATTTCAACACTTTTAGATCTAAACAGTCATACATGGTGGGGGCTCCCACAATGTCAGAAGGACAGCTCTAGCAAGTACCACCCTTGCCCTCCTTCCAACCTCTCCCATCCACACCACATGGATTTCATGAAACTGTTCTATGAAGCTGCTCCTGATAAGTTAGAGTGGACAAACGCACTAGGAAATGTGTGGCCATGTTGTTCCAGTAAACTACTTTCTTTCTTGAAAAGAGTTTCCTGGCTCCCATAAGACTGTACTTTCCCGCTTTCCTCTCTAGCTCTCTGGCTCAGCTTCTTCTAACCGACCTCTCAGGGCTAGAGTCTCTCAAGGTCAAGGTTCTGGGGGTTTCTCTGTTCTTCCTTTTTTATAGGGGTCTCACTCATTCTCCTGGCTTAGGATGTCATCTATGTATGGAGCCATCAGATTCCTATCCAGCCCCACCCTTTCACAGGTGACTGCCTATTGCTGTCTACACTGAAGATTCTCAAGGCACCACACATTTAAAACTGGATTCTGAACTTCCTCTCCTTTGCCCCCAATGTGTTCTTACTTCCCTATCTCAGCAAAGGACTCTCCAAAACCAGAGACTCATCTTTGACACCCCCCACCCATTCCCAATATCCAACCTGTCACCAAACCTTGTCAATTAAATGTCTGAAGTAGACCTGGAATTGCCCTACTTCTCTCCAGCCCCATTGCCATGATCTGGCCCCCAAGTCACCATAACCACCTGCCTGGCATATTCTAAGAGTCTCCTAGGGAGCCCCCTGGGTTTCATTCTTGGCTCCCACCTTCTTCTCTCCCACAATCCATTACCAAAACCACAACCAGAGCGCCCCTTTTAAACTACAAATCTGACCTTACCATTTCCAGGTCACAAACTTCACCCTTCAAAGACTTCCCACTTCTTGGCTTAAAACATAAAATACCGATCATGGGCTACTCAGTAAGATGTAGCCCGACTCTTCTCTCCACTATGCTTTCCTATGACATGCCTCCTGTCAGAACCCAGAGGAGCCAAGCACCTTTCTCAGGGCCTGGACACACGCTAGGCCTGTGTCGCTCCCCAAGTACCTGCTATTTTAGCTTTCAGATCTCAGCTTTAAGGGGTTGTGTCTAATCCCTCACAGTCAGTCCTGGTAAGACACACTCTCACATCACCCGACAGCCTTTTCACAATCACCACTGTCCGGTTATCTGGGGGACCAGTCACTTCCTTCCATTAGACTATAAGCTGCAAGAGGGCAGCGTTCCCAGTGCCTGGCAAAAGACCTGACAAGCACCAAAGGCTGCTCAGCCTTCTGCCCCTATGAAGCCACTGGGCACCTTCAGCAAGTCTCATTGCCACTGTATTGACCAGTGTGTATATGTGCAACATGGCACACCTGTGAGCAAGAGTGGCCAGACTACACTGGGGAGACAAAAGTTCTTAACATCCCAGCTGAAATAGAGAATAAGTTTCCCAGTAAACAGTATGACCAAAGTTTGTAGGTCCTAGAATACAGTCATTACTTATACTTCAGTCATTTACTGTGATGGTTGAAACATAGGATCCGGCATCAAAAACTGTATGTTCCAATCCGGGTTCTACCTCCCACTTGCAATGGAAGCTTGGGCAAATTGCTTAATCCCTCTAAGACACACCTTTACTATCACTTTCTGCTGCCGAAGATTGTTGTGAAGATCAGTTAGATCAAGTACAGGCTGAGATCTGAAGGCTCTCAACACAATGTCTGGCATTTAGTAAGCTTTATCCAACAGTGGCTATTATTGTTTCGACTAATACATTTCTGTAGGTTATTCTGGGAACCCAAATATTAGTTATCTCCTTATTTTTAAAAAATGGGCTTCTACTTTCAAATAGCCAACTTAAAAACCAAGTTTTAGAACCCAATTTTAGGCTACAATCCATCTGATAGCGACTGTTCATACAACTTGAAGGTGCCCACAAATGTTCAGGTGGTGGCCAATGAGGGTTGCTCTGTGTGGTTTTTACAAAGGGATTAAAAAGCTGCACTCATGCTAAAAACCAAACCTCTAGCATGGGGTGTAAAATGAATATAAACCTACATATTTTTTTCTTTCCCCAACTAAGTTCTCCTGGGGAGCAACATCCTCCATGTGAATACATGGCCTTGAAGTTGAAGTAATTACACTTGGCACGGATTGGCCCACCGCTGGCGGCAGAGCTGCTACTTGTGACTAGGCAGAGAGAGGAACCCAATGGAATGGATGGCAAACTGCTTTAATTTGCTTTAATAGTAGCTAAATCCTGCCTAGCACAAGTTGTATTTTTCAAGAATAATAAACATCACACCGTTAAAGATCTATTAGTGTTAAACCAGTATTCAAACAGCCCAGAAACTGGTTTTCAGCCTCTTTCAGTGAGTTTCTCTATCTTTAGGGTCAATAATGTCATTTTGTAAAGTCCAGCTGGCGGTCTTCAGCAGGTGTCCTTAAAGTGCTGGTGTTAATTAAAAATGTCGGATAACATTTCAGTTTATTCATGCTGGGAGGTCTGTTCCTCTACCACACTGCCCCCAAGAGCTTTAACCTCCAAAGGACATTCAGAAATAACAGGGAGAAATATGAAAGTACTGATGATTTCATTTTCAAAAGGTTAAAAGTGGGCAAGCCATGAAAGCAAGGATGGTAACGGCCCAGTAGACCAGTTCACATGCAGAAAAGGAGGAAGAGGATGGATTAGAAAGATTCATCCTGCAACACTTGCACATGGCTGAAGGGAAAAAAAAACCCAGACACGAGTTAAAGATGGTCTTTCCTGTACCTGCATGAGTGGCCTTTGAGCAGGATAAATGAGAACCTTCAGTCTTACACATAATAAAACCACAGTATGTGTGGACTGATGACTGCTCAGAAGTTAATTGCACATTACTAAATGATTATGTGAAAAGCCTGTAAAATCTGAGTTTTGCTATATCACACTGTATCACGGTAAGAGAAGTGTGATGCTGTGGCTGTAAAGTAGAGCATAAAGTAGAAATTCTAGATGCCTCGGCCTGACTGAATCCATGTAGACAGTCTGACTGGCTGATCTCAGCCAGCAAGGCCAGGCTGAGTTTGAGTGGAAGAGTCTCGAAGAAAAGGAAGACTGGGTTCTGCGCAGGGTGACAACTTCAGCTTAGGTCTGAATAATGGGCATGGGGATCCAAATCAAATCGATTAATGAGGCAATTTTTATCATCACCACATATTATATAACAAGATCAAGCAACAAAGGCTTTTATCCAAGAGCTTCAACATGATGGCACATCAATTTCAATATTAATTTCGACTAAATGCCATCAAATTCCACCACTTTTAGATCTTCAGTGTTAGTTATCAGCACCAATATTTAGACTGAAGGAGAATGACTTAACAGCTGGGCACTTCCTGGTGCCAGCGCTGACAGTGGTCACATGACTGAAGTCCTATTTCTCTGCTTGTAAACTATGTAAGGCTTTTGTCCGTGAGATTCCATTTCAAAAACTCACGGAAGGTTAATGTCTCTGCACGTATTACAAATGCTAAGCAAAATGGAATGTTAATAGATACTCTTAATCATTACAAAGAAAAAGGCAGGTAGGACTGCACCTTAAGAACATTTTCCCAACAGCTATTTCTATCCTGATTACAAGTCCCTGCAAATGTCTGTCACAGTGTCACTGGTGCTCAGGTTGTCTGAAATGAGGGGGAAGTAATGGATTCTCTTACTAGAAGCCATACTGGGACATGAAGTAACAACATAAAGAATCCTGTTTTGTGATATTTCATTTCACCAAACCCGCTGGCAAGAGAAAAGGTGAGAACAGATATTAAGATAGCACTATCTTTGGCCTTTCTTCCTTCTCTCCCTTCTTCCTTTCTCCTCCTGTATCCCCATCCTTCCTATTTCTGGTTTAAGAACTGTACATTAAGAAGTGAACAGATTTTTGTACAAGCAGGAGTAGCAAATGCAGAGGAAAAATGCCAACTGTCTCAATGTCCAAACCAGTGGCAGACATCACTAATCAATCCTGACACTCTTTCAGGCTGAGCCTGTCAAAGCCTCAGAAATCTTCCCAATAAAATGCTGCAGCACCACTGCAATCAACCGCAGTTGGTACTTGCAACACAATTTGTTTGCATTCCTGGGCACTAAACTTTTCCTGTGTTCTGCCTTTAGAGTTGGGTTGGACTCTCTGGGCTTTACACTTTCTTATCGTTCTGCAGTTCAGAAGGCTGGGTATTTTGTGCCGCTGAAATTCATGAGAGGGCTGGTTCTCTTCCACTAAGCACTTTGTCATACACAACTCAAGGTTTCTGAAAGAAAGAGACCAGATAATGACCTTTCTCAACTCATCCCACATCCTCTAAAATGGAAGCAAAGCCAGGAAAAATCATCTGGGCTTAGCAATCTCTTTCTTCATTTCCTGGAGTAAAAGAGTTGGCCTCTATTGAAGTTTGAGCCTTGGTCTTAACCATGCCTGCTTTTAAAGTTGATTCGAGGTTGAGATTCAGCACTGAACCTTTCTAAAGTATTTATTTAAAAGAGAGCTCCGCGACAGTCACTAGATTGACTTCATGAGCATTTTAGGAGTCCCTTCCCTATATATTCACACACTTGCTCATTTGGCTCACGACTTAATTGCACTCTCTCTCCAGAAAGCCTTTAATGACACCATCTAACATCCAACCTTCCTAATTTGGCTCCCCCCAAAACAGAGAGCAGGACTTCCCAGGCACCAACTTCCTGCCTTCCAGCCAAATATGATTCTACCCAGTTGCTGCCAGGCTTCTTCCTTTATGGCAGTGGCTTGCCGGATCACTCCAAGCCATTCCAGGAACAGAGCCTCCCAGGAAAGAAGAGGCTGTCAGATGCAACCTGCTTGGGACAAGGCCACATTCTGCTCCCAGGGATAACTTGTGCATGCTTCCACCTGTATTTTTTCCATTCTGTTGCTTGAGAGAGGGTTGTCTCTCACACTTGCACAAAGGATCTTCCTAGATCAAGAAGTTAACTGAAGATCAGAGCATGGGAAAACCTTGCCAGAATTTAATTCGACAAATGGTATGCAAAAGTCTTAAAAAAATTTGCAATATCAAGATGGAGGTAGCTTCAACTATGACTGAAATGTGACTGCCTGATAAAACACATGAGAAAGAGACACAAAGGACATGTCTGTCTTGACCTGGGAACTGAAAGCAAGGTGGTGGACTCTCTGAGGATGTGCTGGTTTTGAGCCCCCCCATGGCTGCTGGCTAAACAGAGAATGCTGGGTGCGGTAGGCAGCCTCACCAAGGGCAGCTTCATCTGCTTTATAAAGAGCTGAAAAGATTTATGTTATTGTCCTGGTGTCCCAAGTTTTTTTTTTTTGGGGGGGGGGTATATTTCCCATAACGCATTTATCCATGTAATAAACAGAGACGCCCTCCCCCAAATTACATTTGCTTAAAGGAAAACACAGCTGCCTTTCTTGAAGATTATGAAGCAACTGCAACTAGTGAGACCAAACAAAGATTTCAAAGGGAAAGAACTTTTTTACAGAATAAAAATTACCCCATTCTATCTAAATGCACTGAGACAAAAACACCGAGGCAAAGTGATGACTATTATCCCTGGGGACAAAAATCCAATTGAGCAAGAAGCTATAGGTGCCATTTTCCAGAAAAGCCACCTGCCCCTACTTGGAGCAGGTGCTCAGGAATCAGAATCTCAGACTGTTTATAACCTCGGGGTTCATGTGGGTGACTGCACGCATGTGTACAAAACCCACAGGTAATACTCAGCACCTGTAATGGGGACAGCTGAACCATTCAGCTGATCACTTGGCAATTCCTTCCTATGGAGGAAACCTCTGGAGAAACACCAACCCCAGCGGAAGCCATTGAGTCACTGTTCTCTTGGGAAGGAGCTGAATTGCTAGAGGAGCTGCCCCATCCTAAGAACAGAATGGAGCTTTCAGAAAGGATGATGAGCCTAATTAGCACTGGTTATAATTTGCTATAGTTACAACAGCAATGAATAACGCTGTTGCCAGCAGTACTGTTTCATGTGATGTCTTCTTCATGTGGCAACTCTTTCACAAATCAAAGCAGAAGCCAATACCACACAGTCTTGCACAGCCTGCCTGACAATACAAGTTAACACTGAGCCTTGACTGTTATCAATCTTCATAAATGTGCCCATGATGTGGAAGCCGCTCCATATTACAGTGGGGCTGCCGTGAATGCAGGCGAGGTAGTGACCTGCTAGGTTAACGGCATTTGACAATCAGTTGTTTTAATTGAGCCAGAAACAGGAATGGCTCTCTTATCCTTTTCTTAAAGTACACAGGAGTCTCTTCCTCTCTGCGTTGGTTCTATCAGTGCCTTGCTCAGAAAAGGCCTGTAATCAAGATTAATACAGGCTCACATAAGCAGACAACAGAGGGAACATGGGGAAACAGGTAGCTTGGCTTTTATAAGAAAGAAACTTGCTAGGAAGTGATTAATTGGAGTTTTTGGTAGAAGGTTACCTGACTTGAAGACGCTGTGCTCTCAGGTTCAACTAGGAAATGTTAATGAGACATACTTTCGCTTTGGAAGACATGTAAGGGCTGGAGTTACATAAACACACAGGAACCAACTCATTGTACCTTTTAACAGAAGCAAAAAATAGTGAAAAATAGCAAAAGTCAACAAGTTCTCAAGTGTCGATAACCCTCCCTTGACAAAAATTCATACTATACAGAAAGCTGAACTGAAGGAATCCCCAGATAATGACAAACCCTAGTCTGAAAAACAACACTCTATCATGTTTTGAATTTTGCAAGAGACCTAACTGCCCTATGGATATCATCAAGAGGAAAGCCCAGTTTCTATCTGGCACGTACTGGAGATGGACTGGCAATTAGCTAATGTCCAACAAAAATCAGCTCTATATTCACAGTCTATAATAAAGACCATCAACAGCTAGACAAATCAAACCACCAGGCCCAGACCCAGAGATGTCAACACAACCACAGGCCCCTAGCTTACAGAGTGAATTTATCTCAGCACATATTTCCCAAGCGCAGTATATGGCTAGTTGCTGCAGGAGATACATAAACAAGGTAAAACATAACTCTGGCCCTCAGGAAGGCTTACTCAAACTTGGAATGAGATTCACATGCTGTAAATGGATAGACGAATTTGGGAATGGGCCCTTCAAGCTTCGAGAGTCTATAATTCTTACTTAGCTTTTATACAAGTTTTCTCTTAAACTCAGAGCTATTTAGGTTTCTTCTAGAGTAAAAACATTCTGAAAGTCTAACCTGAGAAGCATGAGAATTTCATAAGAATTCAATTTAGTAAATAACAGTGTTGCTATTAACCGAGCACTTCTTAGCTAGAGTGCTACTGCCATAGAGATGGCTGAGATACAGCTTGTGTCTAAAGTACTCACGCTTCAGAAGGGAGATGGGGCTACTCTGATACAGACTAAGTGGTCATAAGGGCAAGAGTTGCACAAACACACAGAGTCATTCACTGTGCCTTTCAGGTGAGAAGGGAGGTGTCTGCAAAGACTTTCACAGAGAAAACAGAAACATCTGAGAAAGGTCCTGACAAAAGGTTGATCTGGGAGGAGTCTGGTGAGGCGTGCCGTGCCTGGGCAGCACGAGCCACAGAAGGGCAGGGAAGGCCTGCTCTCCATTCAGCAACTGAACTCCAAGGTACATGTGACAGCATGGCAAAAGACAAGGTCAAGGAAGTATCAAAGGTTCTTTTCATACTGTGGTTTAATACTGTAAGTTTGGGCTGCTTGTCTCAACTTCTACATTATGATTTATTAGATAATGTCAATTATTCAGCTTGAAGCAGAAACTTATTTCGCTTTTAATCATTTGGATCAGACTGAAGGATGAGTATCTTGGGATTGCAAGGCAAACTGTTTTAACAGGAAATATCCTATTATTTGCTGCTACTTATCACTGCAAATCAGGATCATCACAATACTGCAGCCAAATAAACAAATCTGGGCGCTGGAGTCGATACAAGACTGCAGCCATCATCCTCAGCTCTTAATTTTAAATTCACAAAAATAGCTGGGCTCGGTGGCTCAGCCTGTAATCCCGTGCCTTTGAGAGGCTGAGGTGAGTGGATTGCCTGAGCCCGCAGGTTCGAGACCCACCTGGGCAGTGAGACCTCATCTCTACAATAAATCAAAAAATCAGCCGGGCGTGGTAGCGCATGCCTATAATTCCGGCTATTTGGAAGGCTGAGGCGGAAGGATCGTCGGAGCCCAGCAGGTCGAGGCTGCGGTGGCCGGGAGCGACCACTGCACTCTAGTCTGGGCGACAGAGTGAGACTCCAACTCAAAAAAAAAAAAAAATTTTTTCACAAAAATAAGCAGAGGTTGTAAGTAAACTATTAACTAGAGCTATAGTCGAAGAAGGGCATACTATCGGCTGTGGGCATTAGGGTGCCACACACAACTTCATTTGAAAACAGGATTCCACTAACTGCTGGAAACAATGTTTGAAAGCTACAGCAGGCACTGGGAGGAGACGCTGTCCCTCCTAGGGCTCCTGCCTCCTTTCTCACTCTAGAGAAATAAGGCTGTGCCTGTGGTTAGGTCAGCAGAGTCTCCTAAATCCAAAATGAGTTTAAACTCACACACACGCACAGGCAAGTGGGCAAATGCACTGTTTTGCTTCTTCACTGCTCCCAACCTCTAGCCTTCCCTCTGAACTGACAACATACAGGGTTAGGCAGACTTCTAGGGACTGACCGAGGCACTTAGGCACAGTGTCGTTTTTATTTCTGTAAAAAATTATGGCCCTAATGCCAAGCAATTGACTTCAGAACACATTTCAGGAAGAATTTTGTTTGCTCATTTTAGACTACCAACCTACAGTCTCAAATGGATGCAAATACTCTAAAAGTATGACCAGGTTTTAGATGGGAACTAGACCATGAACTAACAATAGGTGTATTTATCTGAGCACACAGACCATGTGCATTTCTAACCAAATCATCTAATTTTCGTTTAGTATGTTAAATTATAATTATTATTTTGAGTAGTGTTGCTAACTGTTGGTTAATGATTTGACAGGCAACATTTGTCGTTAATCACATGATTTTTAAGAGACTTAGATAGCATATGCTCATTCTCAACAGCAATTTTATTGTGTCCAGAGATTACCCCCTCAGGAAATATATATTAGATTATATGATGGGCATCAATTTTAAATATTTAGCTGCAGTAATCAGCTAAATATTCACTGTTTAGGATGTACTAAATACTTGAATGAGCCTCATTTAATTCCAGTATAACATCTCTGTTATTATCACCATTTCACAGATAAAGAAAACTAAGATGGTGCTGATGGGGGTAGAGAGGAGAAAGAATTGCTAGAATTAAGTCTGTTGTATTATGTGAAGAATATCAATAAACATTATATTCAGTAAGGATTTAGCATATGTGAGTATTTATTACTTCATGATAGTTATGTTGTCATTATGGAATAGAAAAATTAAGAGAAATCCTAGTAAGTTTAAAAAAAATCAGGACGACCAAGAACCACAAACTAGAGAAAATGAGCATGTTTTCTGGGAGCTGTGATAGCAAAAGCTGCAGCATACTGAATGTTCCCTTGCTCTTCAATTCACTGCCTGGTGCTACAGAACACAAGAGGGGAATTCACGACATGAAGATCGACGGTTGTCTTGCTTATAAGGATGGATCAGCTCTCCTGAAGAACGTGCAAAGAGCTTAGCATGCGCGTCTTTTTAAGATCCCAGCCTTAACGCACTCTCCAGTGCAACAGTCTTATTTTCTTTGCATCATCAAGTCTGAGAATGTATTTTTTATTTGTCTTGTCATCTGTTAGAAAAGGCGAAGATGTGTATACATTTTGGTTTTCAATTCTTCTATTATATCAGTTTCTCGGTGCTTCCATTTCCAAATGCTCCAGAAGAGGTATGGATTGACATTTCTGCCAAAGGACAATTTTTTGCTCTGTAGTTTTTCCCAGAGTTAATGGAAAAAGTTCTACTACTAATCTTTTCAATTCCCCTTGAGGGAATTACAAACCAGCAGCAAGAGCCACAAAGGTTGTGCCAAAACGCAATACTTTAAAATTATACAAGTCAAAAAAGCTGACAATTTTCACAAAACAGGATTTCCTTTTTAAATAAACAAATAAATAAGGAGTGTCGGGAGGCCAGTTTTAGATTCATACCATGGTAAAACATCTAAAGGAAAACAACCTGGGCCCTGACCACTCCACTCTACCGGATTTCTAAGGTAACAAACCCCAGACAGGGCTTTGGACATACTATGTGCCTGGAACTTCACCCACATTATCTCATTAATCCTGTAACAACCCCATGAGGTATCACACATACATTTCTAAACCAGCAAAAGGAGCCCGACAGGTTAAGCAGCTGAATGCTATGCAGTTGGAAGAAACGTGCACAATTCAACTCCCATCCATGTTATGGGGGGAAAAAAAGCACCGGTTCCACATGTAAGAATGTGTCTCACTGCAGCCTTTTTAGTATTGTCAAGCAAAAAAGGCATCTGAGACGAGTGAATATCTTTCAGTAGGGAAAAGGCTATGGCAGACCAGTGCCATGGTCACTGTGTAACTACTCAAAACCATGAATTGGATTGCTTGTGTTGACGGGGGACTAGCCAAAATAAAGTTAAAATACATATGGTAACCTCATATGTTTTTGTGAAAATGAAACAAAGTCATAGTTTATTAACATTCCTAGTCATAGAGATAAGTGTAGAAGGATGAATATCAAATTATGACTTCACATACTTTACTTTTAAGAGGTTGACCTAGCAAAGAGGAGAAAAATTATATTTCCTCTGTTAAAAGGAAAAAAATACTACCTTGAATTAAAAAAAAAAAAAGCCAATGTAGCAGCCCTTGTACCTGTGGGGATATGCCAACAGAGGCCTGAAACCATAAGCAGGACCTAACCCTAGTAGATACACTATGTTTTTTCCTACAGACACACCCTTATGGCAGAGTGTAATTTATACAGTAAATGATACTGTGGAGATTAACAGTGACTAACAATACAGTATAATGAAACATATGTGAATGTGGTGACTCTTTTAATGTATTATACTCGGGAGAAAGCAAGACTGCAGATAAGAACATCGCTGTAGTATTGACTAATTTCATATTCTTTTCACCACACAAGTCTCTAGGAAGGCTATCAAAAGACAAAAGTTGATCATAAAATCCAATGGGAAGCAGAGAGAATACTTAAAAAGATTCATTTAATGATAATAATAGTATCTCCAAGGGGACTAGCAATAGAAAATTTTAGAATGTGGGCTAATTTTATATATTTTGGGTGCATTCAATCAGAATGACAGCCATGAATTAAGAATCAGACATCTAGATAAGTCAAATCTGAATAAACCACATATAACCTGCCTCTTACATAGTCTTTTCAGTGACTTACAGAATCTGGTACCATGTGAATTTTCAAGACACTATTCAAAGACAGCATGGCTAGGCATATGGTAAAGCTAACTATACACCACTTTAATTGGTATAAAAAAATTGGGCTCTTTTCCAGTTAATGCCCTAAGATGTCCCCAGACAGCATCCACAAACCCCGTCTTTCCTGAAATCTCTCCTCCCCAGCTTTTCATGAGAACTTCTCTTTCCTGTGTCCTGTCCTCTCAAGGCCCCAAACTTTGCTAGGAGACAATTAATATGGTAAGCAAATATGTGCTTCTTTTTGAGTGAATCTTAAAACTTAATATGACAATAGTAATCAATTATATAGTAAGCTATAATTATTATAATAAACATAAACAATATACATACATCCAATATTATACTTGTCTATTGATAGAAGACTTCTAGAAACAATGACCAGCTCAAAAGGCACAATCCTACTGGTGACAATTATGGGTACTAGGGGTAGTACTGAGAAAACACTCCTCAGCAGGTAGAACTGTTTGAATCCTTGTACCTTATTAATTCCACATTTCCAGTCCTCCCAAGTCTGACTCCAATCTTCCTTTATGGTCTCATATTCCAACCAACCTGTCCCCATAATTGTTCCAATCCCCTCTTCATGGAAAGTCACCCTCCCTCTTCTAGCCTGAGAAAACTTCAAGGTAAGAAGCCCGGCGTGTGACAGTCTTCTTTCTCCCACTCAGATGCCCTGGGACTCTCCCCCTGGTCCCACAGATGCCATTGTGTCTGTACCTTCACGTTAGCATGGACCACACAGCAGTCCCACCACATGGATATATAAAATACGCAGCATTTTTCTTGAACAACTCTTAAAGCTGGATTCCTGATCAGGTGTTGATATCCGTGCAGTCCAGCTAATGACCTCAGAGAGCATGAACCCTCTGAGGGCAGGGACTCCAGCTTCCATTTCTGCATTCCCAATGCCCACAGAACATGGAGCATCAAAGAGACACTTGATGAATGGAAGTGTTAATACCAATACATTCTTCAAAGCAAAGGTGCCACATGCATCCCTTTAAAAAGAAATATGTCACTGAGCTCTTCAATGGGAAGAAAAAAAACCAAGCAACTGAGGACAGGCTGTCAGAATTCACTAACTGAAAAGAATCTGCCTGGAACCAGAAGTGTTTTGGATTTTGGAATATTTGCATATACAGAATGACATATTTTGGAGATGAGACTCAAGCCAATGAAAGTGGTCGGCTGGCAGAGCCAGCACCTCAAGTTCAAAAGTACCCCTCCAAACGGCACCCAACTAACCAAACCCAAACCATGGACAGCTTCAGTAGTGACAAGGTGTTTGGTTCCTGCTTCTTGTCAACTAACCAGGATGCCTTGGAGATGAATCCCCACGAGGAAGGCTGGCTCCTCTTTCCACTGGTGTATTCTGTACTGGGGAAATGCTACCAGGAAGAGCAGAGCACAGGACTGTGAGTCACACCAAGTGAGCCATCATGGAGGCACGGTAGCCGTTCATCAGCGAAGCCCGATGCAGACACCAGCAGCATCTGGGCGTGCAGCTTGCGGCTTGTGAAGCAATGAGGCTGTGAAGATACACTGGCATCGGCTTTGATCGCTTCATCTTGTTCCAGAGTTCTGCCGGGGAGGCAGAGGTGAGAGCGTTGCTCTCCTGCCCGTGGCCTGTGTGAGTATGCAAACAGTGATGCCAAGGACCGATGCCTTCTCAAGTCTCCTCCTTGCCAACACACCCCTTCAGAACTGATGGCTTCGTAGCTGGGGGCTCAGCACAGAGCAGGCTGAGCAAGCTTCCACCATATGAAATGTCATGTCTGAGCATGTCTACTATAATCGGTAATTCATTTTTCATCCTGAAAGCAGGAATAGGAGTGTGCCACCTCAAAATCCAAGCCATGAACCATACCGAATGCATCTTTCACACAGTCAGCTCTGTTGAGATCTAGGCTGCGGCAGGCTGGCGGTCTTCAGTCTCCATGGACGGCTCCGTCTCACAAATAAACAGGCGTATGTGCATTCATGTAATCTCAGACACTCGGGAGAACACAGTGAGGAGCAAATGGTCATGCATCAAGAACGGGGGAAACCCACCACACAGTAGCAGCCTCTAGTTTTTCTTGTGTAAATAATGTAATTGGCAAATGGCTTACCTCTCTGTAATTGCAAGGTCCCTACAATGCATGTTTAGCATACTAAAAAAGGAGGTTTGCGTCCTTGAAGAGGAGTATCAAGCCAGATGAATCACTGCGCAGTCCTTCTTGCCAGCTTCACCCAAAACACTAGCTGAGGTGACGTGTGAAACGGAGCCAAGAGCAAGAACGCTCCTTAATGAGCACATCTATCAATTTTCAAGGCACGCCGTTGATTATTGGAGTTCAGGCACACACACTCACAAAAGGAGTACCGCAGTGTCACTGTTAGCTGCCGAATGGGAAAGCAAATGAAACATCTCAAGGCAGCCATGTGAGCAAGGCGGGGACGCCTGGCAGTGCTCTCATACACGAACATGTGTGCTTTCACTTCAACACGCGGGGAAGGGCCAAGATGCAAGCTTTTACAAGTTTTCAAGCATTCTGCCAGGACTCAGTAAATACTATGAACAAATTGCTGCCTAAAATTATTATATTAGAAAGTACCAGAGTACCGTACAAATAGTTCATTTACACATACTGCCTACAAAATCCCTTTGTCAGAAATAATAATTTTCAAAACTTAGCCAGACCCACCTTTAAGGCTCTAAGCTAAAGAGGAAGAGGGGGAGAAATAAGAAGGGCTGGGGGATGAATTCTTTAATAAATAAAACACAGGCAAGATTTATCACTTTCTATTTCTATATTGATGGAATATCCTGAATGAACAGTCCTAACTTTGAGATAAGGGTTTCAAATTCTAATGAAAAAATATGATTATGGATAGGTTAGGAATAATAGATTTCTCAAGACTGTGATTGAACTGAAGAAATATTTTACTTAGGGATTTGCCAATATTTGGGGTATTTTTTCTCAACTTCAATAATTAATGAATTTAGGGTGCTTTATGTGTAATTAACATACAGATTAAGCATACCTTATTGGAAATGCCTGGCACAAGAAGTGTTTTGGATTTTGGAATATTTGCATATACAGAATGACAAACTTTGGGGGTGGGACCCAAGCCTAAACACGAAATCATCTATATTTCATATGCACCATATATAGCCTGAAGGGAATTTTTCCCTTTGGGGACCCTGAATAAACCGTGTTGTGGGACCTGTCCCACGAAGTCAGGTATGGAATTTTTCTCTTGTGGTGTCATGTCGGAAAGTTTCAGATTTTGGATTTTTAGATTAAGAACACTCAGTTATACAACAAAATGCACCAATCTTAAGTGTCCACACTGTGTTAGAAGTTGCATAAACCTGTGTAAACCCACCCAAAACACACCAAAAACCCACCCAAAACACAACAGAAGGTCCCAACACCTCAGAAATGCTGTGTATGCCCCTTTTCAATCAAGGGCCCCATTCCCACAAACCACTTTCAGATTTCCATCAGTATCACCTAATTTTGCCTGTTTTTGAACTTCATATCAATGGAACTAATTGCCCCAGAGTAAGTGCTGTTTTGTGCCTGGCTTCTTTGTGTGTAGTAACACGTTTCTGAGATCCACCCAAGTTGCCCCATGTATCTGCCGCCTGCTTTTTCTCCGGCTCAGTAGTGGTCTACTGATGGCTATTTGGGCTGATTCTAATGAAAATATATTTTCATTTCCTTTGGGCAGATACCTCGGACTAAGATTGCTGGTCACAGAGCAAGAGTATGTTTCAATTGATTGGGAACTGCCAAGATTTTTTCAAAGTGATTTTGTCATATCATACCTCCACTAGCAAAGTATGAGTCCTGGTTTCTCCACAACCTTTCAGACCATTAGTATTGTCAGTCTTTGTGATTTTCACCATTCCTGTGGTTTAGATTTGCATTTTCCTGATACCTAATGATACAGAACCCCTTTCATGTGCTAATGTGCCATCATTACATCTTCCTTTGAAGTGTCTATTCCAGTCTTTTGCCCATTTAAAACAATTTCCTGATAGTAACCTTAAGATAAGCAGAATTTAAAAATTTATAAGGTCCACCCAACTGGAGGAAGCTAATTTTAAAAATAAATAAATAAAAATTGGTAAGGTCCAATTTATCAATTACTGTATTTTGTTTGCTTATCTCTTAAGAAAAATCAGAAGAGCCAGAAACAGCAATCCGTGATAAGACTGAACCTGTGAGGTAATTTGGTAATTATACACTCAGATGAGCAATGAGAATACATGTGTAAGGATAATTATCCTGAAAGTTCTGGTTTCAGTGTTAGTATATGACTTTACCCCAGACAGAGTGAATGAGTGACCACATACATTAAGTTAATTATCTGATTGAAAGCAGGGAAGATTGACGGCATTTAGAACAGGCTTACCAAACTCTGGAGTGACAAAATATGATTAGGTACGGTGATGTGGCTGAGCCTATACGATATCCCAGGAACCATCCCGAAAGTTACCATTTTTATGTGTGGACAACTTCTTTGATACAACTTTAACCATGCTCAAGTCTTGAGATTGTTAGCTTCGCAAATTTGACACAAGAAGAGCATTTACATTCTACCTTCTAAAAGTCTTCCTGGACATTTTATAACAGGGCACATCAGTCAGACAATAATTAACTCTAGTTGGCCTTCCTACAAGCTTCATTGCTTTCTACCTGTAGCTGAGTTGCACTCAAAAAGCAAAATATGTTTTCTTATCTCTGAAAGCATCAAAGGAAAATCAAAGAAATTATTTCTAACTGGAGCCTTTAGAAAGTAAATGAGTTCTAGTTGGAACCAGCAAGAGGAAAAACTTAGTAGTTTTAGTTAGAAATGTCTTTTGGAACTACAAGCTGTGTAGTTAAGAACTCAAACAAGTAAGGATCGATAAATTCCAAAACACCATGTACCCTAGAACTCAAAATGCTCTCATTTAAAATATTATGACACAAGGAAAGAAACAAGCTATCATTTTGGCAGAGTCCTCATTTATCTAACTAACAGTGTGTAATTAATATTTCATATAACCATATAGGGTATGCTATATTCTTAATGGAGCATATTGATTAAGAAGAAAGTTCAATACTAATGTTCCTGTTGGGGAAAACAGAATGATTTGTTACCTCACACGAAAAAATCATGAATTCAGGAGCTCATGGCCACAAACCTAAGGGTTCCCGCAAGAGTAACTTTGATCACTGATATGCAACACACATAAATAGATCACATTAAAGGAGAAGCGATGCCTACAGCAACCACAACAAATCCAACTGCCACAACTGGGAGAGAGAAGGCAGGTCCAGGTCATGGGTTTGGAATATCATAGACATAGGATGCAGCTACCTGGCTGTGCTGTCAGCTGATTCCTCATGTGAGGCTCCCGTACACACTGTGCGGAAGTTGATGAGGCTTCCACAGTGGCCCTTTGGGTCTTGTGATCACATTCATGAGATGGCTGCAGTGGGAGGAATCTGCAATGCTGTCTGTCTTGTTCACACGTCTGCTTCCGCCCTTGTCAGCCCAATATTCCAATCAGATCCGACAAGCTGCCTTGCCCCTCTCTGTGGGACACCATTGAGCTGAGCGGGAGTCTATGGGGATCAGTCGGGAAGCAGATGCATAGTGCAGACGGAAATCCAAGTCTCAAGCATTGTAATGTTTCTTGGCGTTCACCTCCATTACCTTAGGAAATGGCCTGCAGACTAAGTATGAGATTTAACCCAAGGACCTAAGAAAAAATTCAATAACTAACAAGACAGATCTGATTAGAAGGCTCTAATTTTAGAAGGAGAAACGCCTGAATCACCTGAGGTTTCTTTGCAAATGTAACGGTCACCAAACATGTTTACTGTCAAATACTGGCATGTTCCAAAGCAGGTCTCACTTTCCCCTCTATTGCTGGGCTGGGGGGAGGGTGGCCACAACTGATGGACAAACAAACCAAGAAACCAGGGTGATGGCTTGAGAGCCGGGCCTGCTCTGCACATCCCTGGTGAGGCACAGAAGGAACCAGGCTGTCGGCAACACCCCTAAAATGAGCCAGTGCCTCAGCATTGGGTAAAGTAACTCGAGACCATCTTTTAGATACAAATCAATAGCAACTTTCTTTTCTTAACTTGTAAACTTCTTAACTTGAATGCCCTAAAGAAGGAGGCAGTTACAATTTACATATTACAGATGGAAGATACAAGTCAAAGATATAATAAATAACCTGCCCGAGGAAGTGCATGTTCTAAATAAAAATCAAGTCTATAGCCAGCCAAGTGCGCCCTTGCCACCAGCTTCAGATACAAAGTTTATTCCTAAGCACATCAGCCTCCCTCTTAGGTTTCAGAATTGAAATCCTCCTCCAGCAGCACATCTGCAAGCTCCAGAGGGAAAGTAGACATAGGTGAGCCAACGTTTACAAAACAAAAACCTACAAATAACCCTCAACTTCCAAAAAGTAATTGTAACCAGGAGGCTTACACACAGAGAGCACAGGTATATTTACTTTATCTAGAATTTTTGCCTCTTCAACAACTAAGTCTCTTACCGAATAATCAAGATGTGACTTGGCTCCCAGGACCGTAGGGAATAAAATGTCACCACTGCAGCTGCTGTATTTCTTGCTCACAGTCCTTCAAATTAAAAAAGGAGGAAGAAAGGCCCAACACAAATGCAGAACTTAATTAGTCAGTGAAAGCCCAAATCCTTGCCTGAAGCCCTGTTCTTCCTGTAATATCGCATTCTTTTCTTCTTGTGTAAACTTTTCATTATGAAGGAGACATCTTTATAATACAATAACTCTAGTTATAATGTAACTGCTGGTAACATAACTCCTGCATTAGAGAAGGCAGCATGTTCGAGTAATGTTGTTTTAATGCAATTTGTGTTCAGCAGAAACCAAGTCAACTCGGTCATTTAGAATTTGATCAATGTGAATTAGTGTCTTACTGAGATAAACCATTTGATCATTTTGAAATTGATCAATGAGAATCAGCGATAAAACATTTATCATGTACATTTGGCATATTAGACCCATTCACACAGCACTGAAGTAGGTTATAAGCAGACATAATAAGTGTTAGAGACGATGTGCAGGGTGCCTGTCAGATACACACACATGTACCACAGTGTGTGCTTTTAATACTTTTGAGATGGCAAGTTGATCAAGAGGCAGCTGGACTCCTGAAACCCTGTAAGAGCTCAACTGCAGAGAAGCTAGAAAGAGAAGCACAGCAAGACTGAATTGCTCAAACTTCTGAAATAAGTTTTAATTAAAAGTTTAAGAAGAAAAGTAACATAAATTTACCCTATGAAACTTCTGGAAGAATTTTAAGACTATTAATCAGAGTAAACTTTGTACCTGAAGCACAATTAGTTCTATTAATCTAATATATCCAAACTGAAGTTGCATTGACATTCAGGCTCACTGGCCTATGCATCTAAGAGAATTATAAATTTGCCAGTCAAAATCTTATTTAATTATTTTACAGCCAATTAAGCAGGATCTTTAAATACTGTTGCTTAAGACTGTCCATGATCCACGTGTGCAATTACGGCAAACACAAAAAACACCTGCTGACAGCACTGGTACATCCAACTCAGCTTCATGAGTTCATTTGTAGTGAAGCCGTTAAAATCATATACCCACAAAGAAATTAAAGCGCACCGTCCATCAAAGCAAAGCCCTAAAAAAACCATCCAGGGACGTTCTAAAGTTAAAGTGTTTGACACTGAAGAAAACCTTTAAATACACAGTAATACTTATGGATCCATTTTATCTGTATGAGTTTTGCCTAACAATCTTCAGGCACTCCAGATCACCTCGACTACTTTTATGGGGTAGCTAATCTTTTCACACTGTGTAAGGATAACCCAAGCTGCTTCTATGAGCCGAAATTTATAAGCCAGGTTTCAACAACACCGCTCAAGGATAAAAGGGAAAACGCCTCTAAAATCTGCCACACAGAGGAATACTACTAGCATTCACGTATGAGTCCCTTGAATTGCATGCCTTGAGAAGCGCTCACCGTTTCAAGACACTGAAGCCACCGTGAAAAGTTATATCACTAATGAGCCCATTCAAAATATATTTTCAAGAGATCAATGTCACTTTCCATGGCTATCTTTCTCTCTTTTTTTTCCATTTATGGAAACTAGAAACTTGCCACTTCATTGTGTAAAGAACTGATTGAGAATAAAATATCAATCGTCTCTAAAATTCTTTTTGTTTGCTACTCCATTGTTTTTGTAATGTTTATATTGCCTTTAAAATAGTTTACATTTCTCTGACATTCGCTTTACATTGCTTGATAATCGCCTTTCTATTTGAAAGCCGATTTGTGTGCAGGAATACTCTGGTCTCGTCTCTGTGGGTATGGCCTATCAGCTCCAAACTACCCAAAGAGAGCTACTTTGATCTGGCCAACAAACAGGGCCTGCAGCACTCTGGCCACAGAGCCAGACGCATCTCCTGTGTGCTATCCTGTCACTAGTGCTTGATGTGCTCATAATCCTGGCTAGATCATGTACTCCCTATGGGTAAAATTCCGTCTAATGTTCTATTTGAGGATTTAACAACATCTAGAATTTGTTAAGAAACAAATATAGAAATTTCCCCTATGATACATAGTTTCAAAACTTAAGTTGAAGATAATTATAAAATCTAACATTAAACATTTATTTTGTGCTAGACCTGTCCTAAGCACTACACATGTAACATTATCTAATATTTTAATTAATTACCTATGAGGCAGCTTATATGGACTAATACAGAACATAATTTTCATTAAGATGAGCTATAATATGGTGCTAGCACCGTAAGTAGCTCTAAAATGTGATACAAAGTGTTGCCAATTACTGTTTTTGTTACACTGGGAAATAAAAGGTATTCCTTTTGAATAAAAGCTAGATGTAAAAAGAATGCTAAAGTTGTATATTGAGTTAAGTTTTATAGTTCAAGCTTTGGAGTTATTGTGGGAAGACAAATTCTCTATCTTCAAATCTTTTAATTCCCACTGAAATCTGGTAAATAAGATTTTTAATAACCTGATATTCATTAGAGATGTCATCAACCCAATAAAGGAGACCTTCGGAGATTTTTAAAAGATCATTTTGAAAGTTTGTCTTTCTTGGCTCTTCTCAGATGAACTCTAAGTTCCAGTAAGGAGATACTGTCTGATTCCTAGTTGTAGATTCAGAGCTTGGCAGAGGAATTATCACAAAGGGGCACGATGCATGATGTGAGGATAAAGCAGGGAAAACAACGCACGAATTCCAAAGTGTTTTCATGGTTTACTGCCAAGATTATAAACAGGGAGTGAAGTGTGAGTTAATATTTTAGGCATCCCTAAAATCACTCCATGAGCTACCCCTGGTGTGATGCATCAGTGGAACTGGTGTGAGTCATGTGCAACTTTAAATGCTCTTAGCTTTCTTTCTCTGTACAGTGATTAGTGGAACTGACATCAGGTTTATAATATTGCCCTTGAAACTGCATTTTAAAAAGCTTCATTCTGGTAACTGAGATGCCCCTAAATGAATCTTACTTCCATCAAATAAAATTAACAAAGTCTTCCTCAAAGTCCATCAGAACCTGCTGCCTAAGAACTGCTGAGTTCAGGTCCAAGATGGTCTGGGACCTTTGAGGTAAAGTTTATAGGTGCTAAGCTGGTCACACAGACAGGAGCCAGTGAAAATAATTCGGCCAGGCAAGAAAGCTCTGTCACACAATGGCAAGAACATAGTACATGCCTTACAAAAGACTGACAGTTGTCTTTTGATATAATCTCATGATTATCTGAGATGGCCGCCTTTCTAAGGAGAAACAGTGTTCTCTGTGTAACCTGTGTCTTCAAGGACAGCAAGTTTCTCCTATATCCAAGGTACCATCACTTCCTAGGTGTGAAGTTAATGAACTTGCTACAAACCAAAATATGACATTCCAGGAAGTCAGCTGAGCAGGTAGTAGCTAAAAACACCAACCAACCAACCCTAAACAAACAAAAACATATAATGTAAACCATTCTGAAAAACCAGCTCTTGAAACTTCCTCAGTGTTAAGACCTGAGTTTTTGTTTGTACTGGATTAGCCAAACCACAAAATCTGAGGGCAGGATCCTCAAACCTGCCCCCATTTCTGATGTCAAAGGCAAGCTTAGTGGAATTCCCCAAACCACCCCAAGGTCTGACAATTCCTTAAAAGGACTCACAGAGCTCACTGAAAGCTACAAAACACACTTATGGCTTATTATAAGGCAATCACATAGAAAATCAGCCCCAGGAAGAGATGTAAGGGACTGAGTTTGGGAGGGTTCCAAATGCAAAGGTTCTATTGTCCTCAGGACCTGTCTCTCTCCTCGTACCAATGTGTGTCAATATCGAGGGAGTACTGTCAACTAGGGAAGCTCACCCGAGCTTCAGTGTTAGAGTTTTAATTGGGGCCTCATTAAGCAGCTTCACTGATAGATTGCCACATGATTAAACTCACCTCCCAGAGGTTGGACTGAAACCACATGGCCCAGGGACCCACCAAGAACAACAATTCCTATCATTTGTGAAATTTCAAGGGTTTCAAGGGGCCAGGTGTCTAGTATAAAGTCCAGACCTCTCTTTGGGCAAGGCCAAATCCTTACTATACAGTTTGGCCAGGTGAGTAGAATCTTATAAAGAATAATATCCTGCAGTGGTAAGAGAGAATGACACTGGTGAAGTTCTGTGTAAAGTTACATTTAACTCCCAGGCCCCTCCCCACTGACCTGTAGGAGGTAAGTCGTGGTGAACTTGACTTTATGCTTCATGTGGCCTCTCACCTTCAATCGTCTAGCTCAGGCTGAATGACAAGGCAGTGGGTCAGAGCTTCAGGAGACTTTTCTCGTCTAAAGCTAGATCTACCTCTGTCTAGGAAATTCTCTTTCCACTAACTTGTCAATCTGCTAAACTCATGATTCTGGTTCTCTTTTGCTCCTTTTATTGAAGTGTTTGGGATACATTGTGTCCCCCTAACATTCCAGAGTCCTAATCCCAGTACCTCAGAATGTGACTGTATTTAGAGAGAGGGTCTTTAAAGAGGTAATTAGGTTATAGTGAGGTCATAAGGGTGGGGTTTAGTCCAATATAATTGTTACCCTTATAGGAAAAGAAGATGAGGATATAGACACAGAGGAAAGACCACGTGAGAACACAGGGAGAAGATAGCCATTGCCAAAGCCAACAAGAGAGATCTCAGAGGAAAATGGCACTGTCAACGGATGCCTTGATCTCAGACTTCCAGCCTCCAGAACGATGAAAACATAAGTTTCTGTTATATAAGCCATGTGGGCTGCAGTAGTCTGCAGACCTGAAAAGTGAACACACCAATCAATTACTAATTCACATCTAATCAACTTTTTGGCACCAATTTCTTTCTTTTCTCTTTCACCCACAAAGGCTTCCCATCTGATATTTCTGTGTCTTATTTCTCAATCCTTAACCAAACCTCTTCTACCTCTCAGATTACCACTCCTATAGGAGCACAGAAATCTGGGCACTCATCTGGTCAACGCCTTCCAGTGACTCCCTGCTAAATGAAGACTGAACTTCACAGCCCAGCAGTTATGACCTTGATGACCTTTCCAGCTTCATCTTGCACTCATCTCTCTGACTCAAGTCACTTAGTTTGTCATCTACTAACTAGACAGCACGATTTTTCTGCTGAACATCTTTCCTTCCACATACCCTACTCTTCTTTAAGACACAACTAAACAGTTTTCTTTATGAAACATCATAGATCATTTTAGTCAGAATTATCTCTAATGTATCTTAAATTTTAGTTATTCTAGTTATCATCTTATAATGAAGAAACACCCAGAGAGCCAAGTCAAAGGTTCACATAGTATACAGACAAAAGGGTTTACCAAAAAAAAAAACAACAACGTAGCTTTATCACTGGGAAGAAAAAGAAATATATAACTTAAATATATATACATATATACATATGTAGATTAACCATTAAAATAAAATCTACACCCAGGTCTATATGCAAATTCTTTTATTTATCTATTTTTTTGAGGTTTCACTCTGTCACCCAGCTGGAGTGCAGTGGCATGATCACAGTTCACCGCAACCTTGAATTCCTGGGCTCAAGTAATCCTGCTGCTTTAGCCTCCTGAGTGGCTGGGACTGTAGGTATGTACCACTACATTTTTTAAAAGTTTTTTTTTGTAGAAATGGGGTTTCGCTTTGTTGCTCAGGCTAGTTTCAAACTCCTGGACTCAAGTGATCCTCCCACCCTGGCCTCCGAAAGTGCTGGAATTATAGGCGTGAGCCACTGTGCCCAGCCTGTATATAAAATCTGAAGCTCTCACATAAACCTTTAAGAGTTAAAATTTGTAGCCCATTCTTAGAGGGTTTCTCTTCACTGACCCTAAAGAGAGAACTCACTAAGGAAGACTAAAGGCTTTTGGCTGTTTAAACCTCAAATTATCTTTAAAAATATTATTTTAATCAACATTAAAATAACACTAATATCCATTACCATACAAATTGTACTGCAGCAGAAAGTAAGAACTCCACCCCAGGGCTTAGTGATAAGCATTTGATCAAATGCTTATCAACAAGTGCAAGGAAGGAGGTCAGTGCCTAATGTAATCTTTCAGCTAAAGCTGTCACAACAACGTTTTTTAGCTCACTAATTTGCACATGTGCTATGAACAGGGGTTACACAAAAGATTTATTTATATATTCAGAAAAATTGTGAGTGATGTCTTGTTACCTAATGTGAGAACTAGCAGCAAAGGGAAAGTGTAAGACTTTGGGTCACAGATAGTTTGATCCATCAATTACAGAACATTCATTTAAACATCCCAAGGATTAATAGAGGTAGCAATTTAACATCACCTTCATAATCAAGGGCCAGGTGAAGTCTATGATTTAAATGCTTTCAAGGTATATGTGAAGAAATGAAAACAGCCTAACCATGAGAAAGGTGGATAGCCCAATTTGGACACGCCCATCATTTTACTACACAAAAGTGAATGGCTTCTATGTTTCCATTAATAGAGGGAGCAATTTAATATCACCTTCATAATCAAGGGCATTCTATCTTATATACTATTACAAATGAGAATTCTATTGTCACTGCTTTGTTTCCCCCAGTTCACAGAACAGACTGAGTTGCAACAAGCTTTCATCAAATGCCCTTTTGTTGGATCTGAATTCCAGTCTAGCAGATGACATGACCCCATCTCAACCACTCAGGCCACTTCCAGGCGTTCCAGAGGCTACATAACAAACATATTCTGTCCAAAAGGCAACAAAATCATCTTGCTAAGAATAGTAAAACATTGCAATACCATTACAAACTTACTTGAACTTTGCCTCCACCTCTTCAGCAGCCTTCTGATATTGCTCAGTGGTGACTTTGTAGAACTCTGCGCTCTGTGGACAAAGATTGATAGCAAAGTTTTCACTATCCAAGAACTCACAATTTCAAAAAATACATTAAGCCTTGTTTCAGTTACTCAAGCAGTAGAAGGATTTCTTGTAAGACACATAGATAATATAAAGATATGTGCATTTAAATTACAGTAGAGTTGTTCTATACAGATTAGAATGACAGAGTAAACATTGATATTTATAATTCATCATTATTTGATCCTTCTGTGAAAATTAACACTTTGGAAAGATTATTTAGATCACTCTTATTTGGAATCCACCACTGCAAGATCAAAGGATACCTGAGATCAAAAAGTGAAATTTGCACACATTCACAGTTGCCTATTACTCCATCAGTGTTCCAACCAGGATACTAAAGGATCATTTCTTTCTATACAGTATTTTTGTCCTCAAAACAGATTCTTTAAGGAGTAGAATTTGTTCTATCATTCCACATGAACACAAGAATATCAACACCCATAGCTAGTCAGTAAGAACAAGGGAACAGATTTAGGCAATCTTAATACAAAAATGTTTCCATTATTATATGAATGAACATATCAACAACAGAAACCAAGGTGCAATTACAAAGTAATGCCTTCCCTGGGGAAGAAACATATAAAATGATCCATTCTTACTGGATACTTGGAAAACAGTCTTATTCAGGAGGTGGCCTGAACAACCCCCCGAGCCCTCAGACTCAATGAAATATCCTGCAAAATATGCTGTGGTACAAAAAAACACAACACAATACAGAGGTCTATTGTGTACCTTTCACTCCCTAATCACTCAGGTTTCACATGCATGGCTTGGGGTAGTTTATCTTTTAATAAATCATTGTTGGTTGGTGAAAAAATGAAAATGAAATCCTCTTCACACCAGCGACCCCTTGCATTTAACAATCTGGGCTACCCAATGACAGTCACATCCAGGTTTCTTGGATGTAGATAAAATCAATAGGCATGTGATTAGACAGCAGACTCAAGGTGGCTGGAGCCATGGACAGGTCACCATTTGAGATGATGAATGGCTTTCTATCAACCTACAGTCCCCTATGATGCTAACATTTACTATAATCTTATTTGGGCTACGATTTATCTTTCTTGCACCTGATCAATAAAAATGAACAGAACAGTTGTAAGGATCGATTGTAATTTTTTATCATTTTCAAGCACGAAGGTGCATCTCTGACACGAAGACCATATTCTAAGTGAACTGCTTCTGCATCTTTTAGAATTGCAATTTGAGTGATCAACTGCCCCCGTCTATACACCAAGAGATTTTATTTTAATTCATCTGTAGGTCTCAAGCCATCAAAAATCCATTTGTCTTCTCAGATATTTTAACTTTACACACCTTCCTATCAGTTGCATTTACAAGATTTTCTTACCTTTAAAATACATGACAGTCACTACATGGTCTTTTGCACTGTTTGACCTAAGCTTTTCTTTGAACCCTTCTAACAAAGAGAGCAGTAAAAAGGCACTAACAATGACGAGAAATTGTCCAGTGGGCATATGTTACTGAATTATCTATTAACATACTGATGAAACAACATCTTAAGACTTTCACTTATTCTAAGGATTTACACTGAAACATCTGGTCAGAGACACGACTCCATTTCTGGTTTCTGGTTCTGTTTGGTGACTTGAGCAGGTCTTCCAGCCTCCACTACCATCCCCTCTGGTGTTTCTGGCCTGTCAACTATGGATGATAATATCAGCCCTGCTTATTTCTGCCAGAGCTGTTGTAGAAATCAAATAAGATAGGCAAGAGAGTTGCGAAACCTATTAAATGTTTTACAGAGTAAGCTCCAAAATACAATAATTTTGGAGGAAAATAATTTGAGTGAGTTCATTTTAGGTACAAGTTCAAAATCATCAAAAGTAAACATGAAGCTTGGTAATGAGAATATGCACAACAGCAGAATTTCCCCACTACATAAAGAAAAGTCTCCAGGAAGCAACACTATAAAACAACAAAGGGAATGAACCCAAATATGCCCAAGATCTGTTTGTAGATGGTTATTTATTTATTTATTTATTTACTTATTCATTCAACAAAATTAGATCCTTATTATCCCAATAACGTCTATCTTGGGGAATTAGACCCTCAAGAAGCTTTCTATCTAATATGGGAGAGAAGAACAAAAATTTTAATGAATAGTCACAAACGTCAAGTTAAAAATTATGGATAGTATTACTAGAGTCCAGAAAGGATAGAGATTTCCCTTGGCCTCAAAAATTACTCTTAAAAATGAATACCCATTAAAAAAAAACAAAACCTTCCTCCATGTCTGCCAGTGGGAGAATAAATAAATATTGGGCATTCATACAGTGAAAATCTAGACAGGAAAGAAAATGAATCAGACAAATACGTGGCACAACGAAGGCCAGTTGCAGATCTGATACGCTTGGAAGCAACTGAAGTCCAGTCTGGAAAGTGTAAAAGGATGAACAAGAGGAGCAAATACCGACACCACTGACTCTCTCCAAGTGGCAGCTCTTATATGGTGGTGGTGGACACAGATGAAAGGGAAGAATGCTGCCATGGCAGGGAACACAAGGGGGCCACTGTGTTGCCATATTTCTTTAAATGGCATGTAGGTTCACACCTGTGGTTGCATCAGTTTCACATATTTTGCAACACACACACAAATCCTACTACCCCACCCACCCAAAGGGGCTATTTAACAATAAGAAACAATTCCGTTTGGGTAGAACATAAAAGTATGCTTGTGAGATACATGGCAAAGAGGCTGGCTGAGTCGAGATTTTGTATACTCCTCAACATTAAGCTCTGCAGTGGGTGCACAATGCTGAACAGATGGACTTTTCTCAACTTTTTGTTGTGAAATAATTTTAGACTTACAGAAAAAAAAATAGCAGAAGTTTCCCATATATTTTTCACCTAGGTTCCCCTATGTCAACATCTTAGTTAACCATAATATAATCATCAAAAGTAATACATCAACAATGTTACACTTCCTTCCAATTTTTCCAGGTTCCCCACTAACATTCTTTTTCTGTTCTGGGAGCTAATCCTGAACCCCATGTTGTGTTTAGTGGCCATAACTCCTTTGGTCTCCTCCAGTCTACGACAGTTCCTCAGTCTTTCCTTGTCTTTAATGACCCTGACAATTCTGAAGACCATTGGTCTAATATTCTGCAGAACCACTTGTGGTTTGGACTTATCTGATTTTTTCTCCTGGTGAGATGTGTTTATGCATTACTGCAAAGATACTACAGGTGCAATGCCCCTTCCCTGCATGACTTCAGGAGCTACATTACAGCAACAGGACTTTTTACTTGACTAAGGTGGTGTCTGCAGGGTTTCTCTGCAATAAAGCTGTTATTTTTCCTTTTCTAATTGATATCTTACAGGAGATACTTTGAGACTGTGCAAACATCCCATTGGTGCTAAAGTTCTATCACTTTTTTGTATGCGTCAGCGAGTCTTATCTGCAGCAAAGATTACTGTGGTGTTTTGATGGTGCCCTAATTTTTAAATGACATTATTGCACACTTAAACCTTATTGGGACAATGATAATCTTTTACTCAATAATGAAAACAATACAGCCACACAGGAAATGCCTTAAAAAAAAAAAAAATCAGGCCGGGCTCAGTGAGTCAGCCTGTAATTCCAGCACTTTGGGAGGCCAAGGCAAGTAGATTTCCTGAGCCCAGGGGTTCGAGACCAGCTGGGCAACTCAGCAAGACCTCGTCTCTGCAATAAATAAAAAATTAGCTGGGCATGGTAGTGTGCGCCTGTAGATCTGGCTACTTGGAAGGCTGTGGCAGAAGAATCGCCCAAGCCCAGCAGGTTGACACTGGGGTGGCCATGAGCATGCCATTGCATTCCAGCCTGAGCGACAGAGACTCCAACTCAAAAAAAAAAAAAAAAATCTTCCGAGTGGGTAGGTATTCTTAGGCAAGCATGAACCTCCCACAGTCTAATTAGGAAGTACAAAAGAAGGACATTCAAGAGCTACGGGGGACAGGACTCAATCATGCAAACGAACGAACTTGGCTGACAAGACTCCTCAGTGAGGTGACCTCCCTTCTGCTGGCAGAAGGCCACTCTTCCTTGCTATAAAGGGTTAACTCGTCAGTGATGTGAGGACAAGGCTGGTTGGATACTGCAAGAAGTGGGGGAAAGGTGGAACGGGGACAAATGGTTTTAGACATCTGCTTGGAGTTGCCTGAGCTGCAGACGCAGGTTTTTAGGAAGCAGCCCCAACTCTTGCCCTGCTGCTGTGAGCCCTTTAGGTCGTGGACACAGAGTCACTCATGAAGCATACTCAACGTAGAGTCCTGGGGCACACCCTGAAACTCTGGGGACAGGGCCAGGAAGCTGCACTTTCAACAAGTTTCCTGAGTAGATTCTGAATACACTCTACATGTGGAAACTACTGGGATTCTTGGACAATAAAATAATAATATTGTATTTAGCTTGCCATTCAATGTGAAAGAAATCAGTGTTTTTGAAGAATGATGGTGAATAACCACTTTTCATAATTAGATACACCTATAATCTTTACAAAGGCACTCCAAATTAGTAATTCTGCCAGTATCACTGACAAATCGCTGGTGGACCTCAACCTGTCCAAAAACTGTCTTTACAAATTGCCTAGAAACACTACAATGTTCCCACTCCAAATGGTACATAGAGGTAGAAGTACAATAATTTTCAGGAAGGTTGCTTTTGTGATTTGTGTCATCTTGAGATCTTAATTGGTTGTACATGCCGCTACCTTCTTTATTAATCATGTCATCATTATAACTAAGTTTTTTATTTGGTTAACCCTACAGTTTGTGGTAGAACATACTTATATCAATTGTATTCTGATTATTTACTAATAGCTAAGTTTTAAGAGATAGTCTGTGCTTCAAATAAGTAACAACCACATTCCAATTTATAAAGGTGTGTATATCCCCTCCCAACTTTGATGTGCTAAGTTCTCGTATTGTATGGGGTTGGAGAGAAACTGTTATAACCTTAAAAAGCGAACCCAAAAGAACAAGTGGAGAAAGATGCCCATGACCTCACATGGTGATCTTTCTGATGAATAATCACTGCCTTGTATAAGGGGGTCTGACTTCTGAGCCTATAAGGTTCTTTATCACTGAGAATTAAAAATCTCTCCATTCACATTCACTCTTCATAGCGTCCTGTTCCATCGACAGCAGAAAAAAATACTTGACATGATGTGCCCAATGGAAACATGGATTTGTGGGAGGTAAATGTGATTTAAATCAAATATCAAAGGTGTGTGTGATTTAATAATTTCTTCCTTTAAAACAGAAATTTACTGTTTGAAGAAGCATAAAACATTTTTTTCACCAAAGCTGTCTTTGAGAAGGCAGCTCTCATAAATTCAAAGTAGAATAAGAGTATCTTTTAGATGTTTGAGTACCATCAAACATCTGATAAAGGCTTGCCTTTCTTTGTCAGAGATAAGGAAAATGAGCTCCTGGGAGGTGAACTATCTTCAAAATAAAAATATAATTCTCTATATTTGACAGATGCTTCCATCACCTATATTACAAGATGAGGCATCACTGAAAACAACAGACATTTTTATTTCCCACATTAAAACATATTCCAATCTAAGACATCAGGGACCAATTATTGAAAACAGAGGAAACAGAGTGGGGAAACTGAATGCTCCATGGTTACACAATCTTAATATGTTTCATTTAAAACATGAATGTGCCACCACAGCACTCTGCCCTTGGGTGGGCAATTCGTAGCAGTGCAGTATGTTGGTTAAAAACATGGACTTCAGAGCCAGGTGGTCAAATCATGGCTATACCCTTGTGCAGCTGAGTAAGTTCCTTAGCCTCAGCAATTACCTCTCATCTGTAATACAGTGATAGTAATGATAATTACCTAGGAAGATTCTTTGGGATTAAATAATATATGTAAAGTTCTTCGTGTAGTTCTAGGGACTTAAATGTTACCTATTATTATTAAAAATTATTTGGGCAACCTCTTTCAGGTCCCTTCCCACTATGGGAGCTTTTCTGTCTTAATAAATCCTACTTAAAAAAAATTATTTGAAAAAAACCTGTAGAGTATTGAGTAATTTTAAAAAACTATAAAAATATAAATCTTTTAAAAAACAGTAGTCCAAGTTGGGCTCGGTGGCTCAGCCTGTAATCCCACGCCTTTGGGAGGCTGAGGTGAGTAGATTGCCTGAGCCTGCGAGTTTGAGACCCGCCTGGGCAGCAAGACCTCATCTCTACAATAAATCAAAAAAATCAGCCAGGCGTGGTAGCGCATGCCTGTAATTCTGGCTTCTCAGAAGGCTAAGGCGGAAGGATCGCCAGAGCCCAGCAGGCGAGGCTGCGGTGGCCAGGAGTGGCCACTGCACTCCAGTCTGGGCAACCAAGTGAGACTCCAGCTCAAATAAATAAATAAACATACAAATAAATAAATAAAAACAGTAGTCTTTTTTTTCCATTAACCAGACACCACTGAATGTTGCTCACATTGCTTATCGATTCTGTTTTTCTGTTTCTAAAGATGAGAGGGAAATGTGAGGCCATAACCAGCTAGTGTTGGGGGTAATAATAGCTATGGAATTAACCGACCCAGAAAAATTCAACCAACATGTGACCATATCACTAATGAAACCCCCTTAACTAAGTTAAATAGCAGAAGTACATTGATGCCAGATTTCCCAGGGCCTCAATTCTCATTCTATAATGTGAATCTCCAGCATGAGAAATAGTGTTCATGATTCCCAAACTGACTTGCTCATGGAACCCTTCAGCTATGGAACATCGTGAGGGAAGAGAATCCTCTGAAACGGTCCGTGAGAAAGCTGGAATAAGAAAAGTACAACCACATTCCAACCCTCACTTTCCGGCATGGAACTTTTCCTCCTCAAAGCAACATTTTCTTGTAGGTTATTTTTTAAACTGATGTTCAAAAGGCAAGGACAGAGAAGTAGGCAATACTGAAAAATGACTCCAAAACTGATGATGACATATCACTTTTCATTCAGTGCTAATAAAAGAGTATGCCATTATCTTGAATTTTAAAAACTGACATGAAATCCTTTAAGACAACTGTTGCTGCACCTCCAACCTGCTCTCTCTGAGCCCTGTGCAGATTGCAAGAATGGCTGAGAGTCTTAACTCTTTTCTACATTCTTGCTCCTTGGCAACGTGACTTCACAGCTTCTCATAAGGACAGGGTAGAGTTTACCTTCCTCTTCAATCCTAGCTGTTTGTGACTTGCTGGCCAACAGAATGCGACAGTAGTGGCCATCCCCTTTCTGATAACCCTACCCAGGGGCCAGTAACACCAGGCTGGCCTTCCTGCTGGAGGAAGAGAGACTCAAGCTAACTCAGCTGAGGACATGCTAGGCTAGCGAGTCTTTGGCTTACTTGGCAGGATGGAGCCCAGTCAGGACCAGAACTGCCCAGCTGATGCCAGCACAAACTGTGACCTACAAAATCAAAAGGGGAATAGATGGTGGTTTGAGCCCCTGAGGTTGAAGTAGTTCGTTTTATGGTAAAAATTAACTGATTCATGCTCCTCTGTGTTCTCATAGAACAGACTTTTATCAAGTACTTGCCACACTGCACCAACAGCATGTGTCTCTGAGTTGTCTCCCACCTGGTCCACAGTTCCCCAAGGGCAGGTATCTGTTATTCCTTATACTTAGAGCACTCAGCAAAACACACAAAGCTTACAAAATAACGTCAGAGTGACACCAGCAATTCTGAACTGCATGTCAACATCTGCTCTTACTTAAGACAGGATGGGATAGAGACATGTCTACAGCAAATGAAATAATGCTATAATGAGGTTAAGACGAAATAGTACATGTACTATGAGTTTTACAAATTGACAACCGTTTCAGCCTGCAATGTCACACAAAAGGAAATGGATGTTGCTTAAGATGGTATTCAATTACAGTAGCTTAACACTGTAGCTTGAACAAGTAGGGAGTTATTTTCCTCATGTAATAAGAAGTGTGGATGCTGAAAACCCGGGGCTGATGTGGCTACATCAACAAATAACTAGGCCCCCTTCTGTCTTCATTCCCAGTCCTCTTGGCAGGTGGCTGTGGTCCTCACGGTCTCGAGACAGCTGCTGCACCTTCAGTTACTACGCTGTGCTCTAAGGAGGGATGAAGGGGAAGTAAGGAGATGTGTACATTCCATTTCTTTGTCCAGAATTATATGTCCTGCAACAACCCTGGCTGCAAAGGAGGCTAGCAAATTATTTTTGTTTTCTTGTTTCTGGAGAAAAGAAAGAGAATAAAGAGGGAATTTGGAACAGGTGTTTATTGGGCCAATTTATTGAACCTGCCACAGAGCTGAGGCAATGGCACACAACCATGTACAAAACAGTGTGGCTGATTTTAGATGCAAGTGTTCAATATTTCCTTCCAATTCTCCCTAAACTTCTAATTTGGGGCATCAGGGAGGGGGGGATTTACCCATCTGGTCTTCTCATATCCAAAAACAAAGCTTTTAGACAGTGAGGAAGGAAATGGGAAACAACGAGGGTAGGCATCATTCCCAAGTCTCTTTGGGCTGACTGTGGTCCGAGTTTCAAATGTACGACACATTGCCATCTTCCATTTACAGACAGTATCCTTTTAAAGGTGTATACTGAAATGCACATGCACAGACACACATTATCGCTAGATTTGAAAAGTGTGTTTTCAAGTTCATAATTAGATAAACAGAAAACATGCGCGCGTGCGCACACACACACACACACACACACACACACACACACACACACACAGTACTCTTGAAATGTTTCCCCAGATTCTGAATCTTATTTCTGTTCTATTATAACTAATGTGATCACATCTGTAGTATATAAGAAAAGAACAAATCAATGAGGTCCTAAGAAAAATCTGTTAACTGGCTCTTGTCAGTTCTTGTACAAAATGCTTCATATGGAGATTGGGGCATAACTATGCAACACCAGAGATGAGGTGCAGCTTAAAATTGGTTGCCTGACACTACCCCAGGAGACTAACATGATTGCTGACTGTCCGCTCAAGGATGTGGCAACTCCACAGATGCTAGCCCAGGCGGAATGGAAGGAAGCACCTAGAATCAGACTGGCTGAAGTTGTGGCTCTCCTCTTTCCAAGTTGGTCTATTTAATAACAACTGTGGCTCTCTCCTTTCCCACAGCCCAGCCAAACATAAGTGTCACTCTATGTGGCTGGCCAATTCAACAAAAGTCTAGGGTGGACAAGCACTAATACCAATATGAGCACTCCCACTGCTGAATAGCCAGATACAAATCAGTCTAATTTAACCCTTTTTGGTATAACACACTCATCCAAGAACTATGTTCTCATACATGATCAGTTAGATGCAGGTAAGTGTGTTTCCCCAGGGTGAGAGCTAAGTTTTGGGAACCTCGTTTAATGCTGCATTAACTGCAGTGCGGATATAATCCCAGGCACAGAAGCTCTGAGTCGCTCATTTACTCAGTGGCATAAGGTGTTCAAAAAGAGTTCATGCCTTGTCAACCATCTAGTCTTTTATTTACAATTATAAGAACCAAAAGACTTTGTAATATAAGTACAATTTTCACCATAATTTTATGATATAATTTTTTTTTTGAGTTGGAGTCTCACTTTGTTGTCTAGGCTATGGTGCAGCGGCACACTCATGGCCACCCTAGCACTGACCTGCTGGGCTCTGATGATCTGTCCACCTCAGTCTTCCAAGTAGCCAGAACTATAGGCGCACACTACCGTGCCTGGCTAATTTTTGATTTATTGTAGAGACAAGGTCTCGCCAAGTTACCTGGACTGGTCTTGAACCCACAGGCTCAGGCAATCCACTCGCCTTGGCCTCCCAAAGTGCTGGGATTACAGACTGAGCCACTGAGCCCAGCCTACAGAATTCTTTAAAAAATTACTGATAATCTAAATTTAGTTTACCTCACAGGGTTAGCACTTTTCCTGAAAAGCCTCCTATCAGGAAGCCAAATGGCTGGTGTGAGCACTACCTTTCCTGTGTTCCTGCATACTGTGAAGTTTGTTCTTGGTGAGCATAACAGTGGGGGGGATTTGAAATTCTCAGTAAGAAAAGCAGCCCATGAACAGAGTCACTGGCACCTTAAAGTGCCTTTTATTGCCAAAGTTTCTTGAACCCATGGCCTTGCTTCCTCGGTGGCTCAGCCTGTAATCCCACGCTTTGGGAGGCTGAGGTGAATGGATTGCCTGAGCCCGCGGGTTCGAGACCCGCCTGG
>NW_007211115.1:26233-66294 GCF_000164805.1 Carlito syrichta | reverse complement strand
TCCAGTCTGGGTGACGGAGTGAGACTCCAACTCAAAAAAAAAAAAGAAAAAAGAAAAAAAGAAAAGTAGCCTGTGAACAGAGTCACTGGCACCTTAAAGTATCTTTTATTGCCAAAGTTTCTTGAACACATGGCCTTGCTTCCACTTCTCTGGACTCTCTCCTCTTACCACCACCCCTTCCTCCCACCTCAGAATGGTGTTCGCAAGACAGGGAAGTCAAAGCTAACATTGAAATAGCTTGCAAATTGCCAACATGGGCTCAGAGTCACGGAGTATCAGATCTACAGTTCTGTTTCTAAAAAGTACATCAAGGAATGGTTGGGTTATTTAAACTGAATCTCACCTTTTAACATCTAAAGTGAGGACTTTACCTTTCAGGATGATTGTATCAATAAGACTATGTATGTTCAGTAGTTGGCATCAAGTCTGGCTTCTCCTGTGGAAGTCAGAGGTTCTCAATCACGATACCACTCCTGCCAACAACCCCTGGCTCCCCAGGGAATCCACAGAGCCTGCATTTCCACAAATTGACCTCTGCAACTAAGCACAAACTTGAAGAACAATCATCAAGTATATGGACCCAAACTGCATCTCTGTTTCTAGCAGTCAGCATTGCTATTTGTTTCACATAAGTGTTAAACTCAAAAGATTAGGTATCTATCCTGAGTGCCTCTAAATTTCTGCTACTAGCCATTTGTGTATATTGAAAACTGTATCTTAATTTTTCTCAGCCCTATGTTCCCAAATCCACATCCCTGGTAATTAACAATAAATGACTAAATTAGCAGTTTCTAACGAATCAAATCCTATTACACTGTACGGTGAAGACAATGAAAATTCCCTGGAACACAAGACTACCACTGGCTTATTCCAACACTTCCCTTTCCTTCTTATCTAACCCTAGGTTTACGCTGGATATATGGTCCACAAAACTGAAGTTCCAAGTCTGCTTCCAGTAGGCTGAGCTGTAAGCAGAAGGTTTTTATGGGACTTCTAAGCAGGCTGCATAACAGGGGCTGGCCTCAGCTGACAGGGAGTCTTTCTTTTCAACCCTTTTATTCTGCTCTTTCCCCCGGTCCTCAATGCAGACATGGTGGTCAGAGCTCCAGCAGCCATCTTGGGACATATGTAGACCTTAAAGAGGGGAACCCTGTGCTGAGGTGTGGGAGTGGAGAAACAGGTACCCAGGGCGCTCCTGACACTGGGGCCACCATGTTAGCCCTGGATTGCCTGCCTCTGGACTTTTATTAAATAAGAGAAAAATAAACTTCTTTATAATTTAAGTCATTCTATTTTTATGATATATGGGGTCAAACTAATCAGAACTAGACCTTCTTTAAGACCTGAGATGTTTGCTTTTCATAGACCTCATGAATAACTCCAACAAAATCATGTGCGATGGCACTGGCAGCCCCTTTCTCCTCAGCAGCAATGCTTCACTCCTGCTCGTCAGAAACCTCCATCTCCTTCCACCTCTCTTCTCTTCCCACAAGGAACAGGAGGGATTTTAAAAAACGTAAAGCCAAGTTTAACTCTAGCATCAACTCTTATCACCTCTGAGAGGACACATTTCATGAAAACCATTGTCTCCTGGGTGCCTTGGCAAAATTAATCAACTGCTTTTGTAATTACCCTTTCATTCCATCTTTACTATTTCTCATATAAAGAAACAGAGCTATTCAGAGTTTCTCCTGGCATTTCTAGTTTTATTCCAGGAGCGTTAGCAACTTCACTAATTAGAGTCTCAGGTTTTTTCCTTCATTTAGTTTTCTAATTACAGTAGGAATCCTAGACTCATTGACAGTTTTGCCACTACTCAAGGATATACCTCAGTTACACTATCTCATGTCTCAGTTTCTTCATCTGGGCAATTTATAAGCAACTGCAGAAAAACTCATCTGACATTCTCAGTTTCCCTTTACTTGCTCATTTCTTCACTCTATAAATACTGAAGGTCTATGCCTGGTATTAGGTAAGGAACTTGGATTATAATGGTGAGCACATACATGCATGGCCCTGCTTCTATGGAACTTATAGTATAATGGGAGGACAGATGTAAATTTAAAAATCACATAAACACATAATTAGTAAAGAATTACAAAGGCACTGGATCACTATGGAATTTTTTATCTCTAGAAAGTGGTTTTCTAAGGAGTCTCTGAAGTCCTATATTTCTCTGAAGTATCTAACTACCGTTCATATTCAGCTCTGAAGTCAGCTGTGATTTTATTTCCTTTTAATTTCTCTAGCTATTTCTGTCAGACAATTCAAGCTTCATCTCAGAGTTCTCTCTACTTGTAAAAGTTCATTCTGATCCCTTTAGGAGTAAGAGACACCTACTTGTACTTCTATGGAAAGAGGACTAAGAAATATGAAAACAGAAAGCTTCAAAAAACACTGGAAATAGTGTATTTTATAAAACGACAAGCAACACAGAGGCACAGACATACCCAGAGGTGTTCTGCAAGGAGCAGTTTATAGATGTAAGGAGATTACCTTCCCTTCTTATTTTACAGCCATCTGAAACAAGTTAAGTTTTTATCATGCACTTGTATAATTTTCATAAGACAACCATCCCTTAACTGCAACAGGTATTACGTTAAAATGCTTACCATGCTAGAGGGCTGTCTTACCCAGACAGTCCTGGGAAAGAGAATCTGCTCCTTCCCCCATTTTCCATGCTTAGGTCGAGACCGCTCATTATCCAACATGTAGAGTATTAATTTTTCCACCATTCTTTTACATCATAATCCCAGTAAAAGGTCTTATGTTTTCCTGTGTTTGCAGCTCCTCACCCTCCCACACTCACCTTCTGGATGCCTGTATTATGTACCTGAGATCTCTCTGCTCTTGACATGGTTGCTTGTCTCACTGTTTCTTCTATGAGGGTGAGACACAGCAATTTCACTGTAATCAAAGGGTCAGTGCAAGGTTTTACCAAGGTGTCTTGCAAGACCTGTGGAGGAACACTTACACCACAGCACATTTGCCAGCGTAGGAAACTGCCATTCTCCTGAGGGCCGTGGTAGCACAGTCACTCTCGAGATGGGGAAGACTCACTTGGGAAGTGCTCAGTGAGATGATGCTGCACGCCTTCTCACAGCACACCTACTGGATAGCTTCACACAGGAGGTGTCACATCTGTATGGCCGACATATCTCAGTCTGGCATTCCATCTTACCCTCGCTAGTCTCCCATCATCTCCTGTGAAAAGCAACACGATAAAGCCAGCACACAAACTCTACTGTGCCTGCTCAGCACGAGCACTGGTACAGCACAGGCACACTGAGGCTTCTTGAAACTGTGGGCTGAGAAGAACGCCTCAGATGATCACCCTTACTGCAAAGGAAGCATGTACACATCAGCTCTGTTATCAGCAACTCTCCTCAGCTCTGCATTCATTCATAATTTTGTAATCTGAAGGATTTGTAAAAGATGCTCACTTTGATGATACTGGCTGACTCATTCCACCTTTTCTCCAGTCAGTCCTTGGAGAGGGCCAACCTAAAATTCATTCATTCAAAACGCACTATTGTTGAAGAGCTAACATGGGCCAGGCCAGGTTTGGGCCTCAAAGGCTAGAGGACAGGAAACTTGAAACAACCAACCGGTCTTAATATACAAAGATAACCAGCTTCCATTTTGTTGTCTTTCTAGTCTTCAAATGCCACAAAAGGCAGTAAAAGCCTTTCCAACCAACCCAGTGGTCCTCAAACATGTAAGGTCCTCAAACATGTAAGGTCCATACTGTTAATTAAAAACACAATCATAGCCATCATATAAATAACCATAGAACAGAGAACAAAATTACAGATTCTCATGGGGAATTAGGAGATCTCTGAGATGACTTCCTTGGCATTCCAGGTGAGGGTGAGGGCTTCCATTTACTACCCTTGGGCTCACCATCTGCTAACTTTCCAACGGAGGCACATTCCCAATAGGTGTGGGCAGGAGACCCTCCCAAACAAGAGGTATGTGTGTGAAGTCAACAGGAACTCTGCCAGGAAGGAAGTGTCAGGGAAAGGAGTCCTGACAGGGCTGAGGAGGCCACATAAAACCTGCCTCACCCCACTGTTGCCTGGAACCTGACTTTTAAAAAATGGCTTCATCAGCTGGTCTCGGTGGCTCAGCCTGTAATCCCACGCGTTGGGAGGCCGAGGTGAGTGGATTGCCTGAGCCCGTGGGTTCGAGACCTGCCTGGGCAACTTGGTGAGACCTCATCTCTACAATAAACCAAAAATTAGCCGGGCGTGGTAGCGCACGCCTGTAGTTCCAGTTACTTGGAAGGCTGAGGCAGAAGGATCGCCGGAGCCCAGCAGGTCGAGGCTGTGGTGGCCGGGAGCGTGCCACTGCACTCCAGTCTGGGTGACAGAGTGAGACCCCAACTAAAAAAAGAAAAAATGGCTTCATCATGTGTCTCCAGCAAGATGACACAGAGGTATTCTAACAGAGGCCAACACAAATCAGAACATCTACTTAAGAACATCTACTTAAGAAAAACTTTCCAGAAGCTTGAGTGAACCCCTGAGCTTTTTCAGACATGATACACTTGGGGTCCTGCTCGGCACCAGCCAAACAGTGACCCCAACAGAATCAAACCTACGTGGTCAGAAGTGATGTCTCTTCAACATCACAGAAGATGGCGCCTCTCATACAGGTGAGGGCCATGGACAAACGCAGGCCCCAGACTGTGCGGGTCTCCTTAAGTGAACATGATGAAAACGCTGCCTGACTGCAGCCGTGTGAAGCCAAGAGCCTTCCCGAGGAGGGGCTCGAGCCTCTAAAGTAATCTCATCACTATGTTTAGAAAAGTGTGTGTGTCACCTGTTGACACATAAAAGGTGGCACAAATGACACTACCTAGTGAGTTAATGTGGTGCTTGCTCCTTCAATGTCCATTTCACACCTATACTCGTAGTCAAGACATGGTTTCAGGACTGGTACAAGCACAGCGTGTGCAGTTAGCATCCATGACAGCTTCTCATTGTGACTCTACTTCCATCTCTGGCTCTGGGCACTACCAGATGTCTACCTATGAGAAAACACTGACACCCAACCAAAGGCAAAAGTTTAAAAAGAATTTCATTATTTTCTCAGCTAAAATTTCACCTAACAGAACATACCACTCTTAGATAACTCTTGATTGGGGAGGTCTAGACCACATATGCTTTCTTGATAGTCCTATCTTAAAAGTCTGTGAGACAAAGATTGGAAAAATCATGTAATGTTACCCCACCAAATTGGCTTTTTTTTTTGAGTTGGAGTCTCAATCTGTCGCCCAGACTGGAGTGCAGTGGCTGCTCCCAGCCACCGCAGCCTCAACCTGCTGGGCTCCGGCGATCCTTCCTCCTCAGCCTTCCGAGTAGCCGGAATTAAAGACATGCGCTACCACGCCCGGCTGATTTTTTGATTTATTGTAGAGATGAGGTCTTGCTGCCCAGGTGGGTCTCGAACCCGCGGGCTCAGGCAATCCACTCACCTCAGCCTCCCAAAAGCGCGGGATTACAGACTGAGCCACCGAGCCCGGCTCAAATTGGCTTTTTTATTTGCCTTTTTTAGAACACAGATGTCTTAAGTGTCAATGAGTACAAAAGAAAATGAGATTCCTCATAATTTGCTAGTAAGAGTAAAAATTAGTACATTTATGGCAACATGTTTCAAATGCCTTTTACTGATGTACACTATGACTCCAAAGTTTCATTTCTAGAAATATGTGAAATAATTGTGGATGTTTATAAAGATTTAGCTAAAAATTTGTTCATCGTGGAGTTCATGATATTTAAAAATGAGAAACAATTATCCCACCAGAGAAAACAGATTATCCATTCAATGGAAAGATAGGGGCTTGCTCCGCCCCCCCCGCTACTGAAGAAGGAAAACAAGAAATGTTTAACTTCCTTTAGGTTTTAGCCCCTGGTGAATAGATTTAGGAATTCAGGAATAAGAACAGTCACATAACAATATCTCATAATGTTCCAAACTGTAACAATTCTTCTCTAAAACAAAAAAGTAAAAATAAAAACTTGGCATTTCCACATTCTACAAATACAAATCCATGAGGTCAATAGAGATGAAAAAGTAGGAAATAATTTTTAAAAGGGGGTAGGTTAACAAGCCCATTTTAAACAATGAAGGCTAAAACCCTATTTATTCTTGTTGTCTCTGAAATTCTTCAGTCATTTGTTAGGTGGGTCAATGTTCATTCTTGATTCATTCAAATACTTACTGATGTCTAACTCCTACAGAGAAAGGTACTAGTAGCTGAGCAAGATTTTTTTTATTTTTATTTATTTATTTATGTATTTGAGCCAGGGTCTCATTCTGTCGCCCAGGGTGGAGTGCAGTGGCATCCCCGTGGCCACCACAGCCTGGTTCTGCTGAGCTCAGGTGATCCTTCCGCCTAAGCCTTCCAAGCAGCTGGAACTACAGGCATGTGTCACCATGCTCGTTAATTGTTTCAATTTACTGTAGAGACGAAGTCTCATCAAGTTGTCCAGGCTGGTCTTGAACCCTTGTGCTCAGGCAATTCTCTTGCCTCTGCCTCCAAAAGTGCTGGGATTAGAGGTGTGAGCCACCAGGCCCAGCCGAGCTGTTTTTTAGAAAGCAATTACAACCTACTCTCTAGTGCTTACAACGTACTGGGATGTAACATCTTACTAGAAAGTCTCTGGAAAGAGGGGGAGGCGCTGGAGATTCCTCCTTTACAAGTGAACACAAGTCCTTCAGGGCAAGAGTTTCAATATAGGAGGCAGGTGGAGACCTAAGATCTCCAGCAGGAAATACTGTTAGGAATCAATTATTTCTTCTTTTTATCTCATTTGATTTTATGATGAAAACCAGCCAAGGAGAAAGTGAGGTAAGAAGCTGTTGTCTTCATTTAACCTACCAGAAATAATGCCTTTCTTTTCCCTTGCTTTTACCTTAAGCAAGGTTACATACAGGGTTGGTGTCACAGAAGTATTAAGTGTGAGAACCAAATCTGTCTAGGCCTAATGCTGAGTCCAAGTCTTGAGACATCAAACAGTGCAGTGCCTTCAGTACAAAGCAGCAGGTGGTGCCCTTTGAAGTACTTCACACATTTGTGCTTTTCTTTGCCATGGAGGTCTTATACTTATTTATTAACAGTCTAGTAAGAATGAACCACAATGCCCAAGCCGAAGAAGATCCACCACAGATGATACATCTACCTCAAGTTTTAATTTAATTGATTTGAGTGCATACTCTGATGAACTGTCACATGGCTTCCCCCAGTTCTAGCAATGCACATAAAGCTATATGAGTGAGTAGAAAAGTCTTAATTTAAGGGTTAAAAATCTCAGATATGAATTGGAAAAAGCTTTCAAAAGTGGCAAAGGAATCAGCTATCGATTTCAAAGACATGTTTATCTTTTTGTATTTCAAAGGAAAGGCCTTTTGAAAGATGTGCATAGAAATAAGCATGTGAATAGAGGCGCATTGAAAAGTCTCGCTTTCAGGTACAATGGCTCTCCCTCAGAAGGCTTTGTGCAGGATCTCAGTCTCTAAGGTGCATTTCACAGGCTGCTGCATGCACCCAGGACCTGGGATCCTCTCTGTCAGCTTCTGCTTGATATTCATTAGCATATTCCTACATTATGGCCCCAAACTCTACTTAAGCTTCACCCCTCAGCTGCAGAAATGCAGTTCATTCATGCAGCACTGAAACATGACAGAATGTGTCGTATTTATAAAAATGCAAAAAGGGGGAGGATGGGATGGGAGAAGATAACCATGGAGGACCAGTAGGCGAGTCTGATAAGTCTTCTAGAAATATTCATGAAAATCTGTCCCTGAAAACTGCCGGTATTTGGTAGCCAATCTTTTCCACGTGGCTTTTCTGAAAATGTTCTTAGAAAGATCCCACAAAGGGGTGATAATAAAATGCTTCTCATCAAACCATTTTCCAGTCTAGGATGATGTCATGTTCTCACGTCTTTCATGTGGGTTACAACTCCCTCCCTCGGCCCATCTCACTGATGCCATCTTCATTACACTGTGCATTTGGTAAGTCCAGATCTTCCAAGCAGGACCTGTGGGACCGTGAAATGCACCCCCACCAGAGAAGAAGCAGAAGTACTGTTCCTTCTCACAAAGGCCAACTCAAGAGTCAGGGTGCTGAGGTCTGCAAAGGAGCTTTAAAGAACAGCGTATTTGCCCACAGCAAGGGTCTCCTGTACAACCCCCAGAATCTGAACACATCTCCAGGAAAGAGACGTGATCTTTTTGAAAAAGGTCTTTATTAAAAAGACAAATGTGAACTATAAATGGAATCTGAGGTAAATAATGAGAATTAGGCTCTGAAATGATTCCTTTTCCTAGCACACATGCCCAGAAATTACAGACCAAAAAAGCCTGTAATAACCAGGCTGTGGTCGGACTTTGGCTTATTGCTCAGTGTGGCCCAAATGTTCCCAGACCAAATCCATCAGCACTGGATGTAAATGGCCTCGTGCTGGGCTTGGTTTCAACAGGATTCTCTGCCTGGTGAAGCCCTCTCTCCAACTACAGGCCAAGTTATTAAGAAATTGTTTGTCATCTTAGATTGGATTGATCATTTGTTTCCCTGAATTCTTTTTCTCATCATTTACTCATTACACGCCTCCTCCTGATAGAAGGAGACATTTATTAGCTTCTGCATTCATTGCATTGGCAAACAGAAACATTCTGCTGCATTTCCTGGGGGTTCACTCATTTATCTATTGGATAAGAGACTGAAGTTTTCTACAGGGCAGAAAAATTAAAATATCAGTCAGGCTGACAGCCGGGAAAATGAGGGTCTCTCTGCAACAAGAGGCTTGCCGCAGCTCTTGGTTTATGAGGAGCTGCAATGTTATTTCACCAAACCACCACTTCATATATAACAAAAATTGTGGGCTATTAGCTGGTGACTAGCATTCCAAATGAAAAATACACATGGTACACTGCAAAGTACCTGAGATGCAAAGCAGACTGCTCTTTTAAGTAGAAAATACAGCAAAAGGCTTGCAAAGATCCATTTCTACAGGTAGTCAGGGAGAGAAGACCATCTTATTAGACCCATGACACTGGAGCTAGAATCATAGCATTTTAAGTTTGTAAGGGACCTTCGAGGTCAGCAAATCCTTTTGCGAGAATCTTCTTTGCAGTCTTCCTGACAAGCGATCCTTCTCTTGTGCCTGAAACGCTTCTGGTGATGGGGAAACTGGCATGTCTCACAAGGCAGTCTGCCTTAGAGTTGAAGACCTCTGGTCAGCAGGGGTCACTTGCTAAAGGGGCCTGGCTGCTTGTGACCCTTGGGCAAGTCGTTCCACCCCTCTGGGTCTCGTTCTGGAAATCAGCTACCCACCCTTGCATGGAGAGAAGCAGAGTTGAAGGTGAGGAATGCCATGCAGAGGCTCAGTGCCCTCATCCCAGTCAAGATGGCATGCCCCTCAGACGAAGGACAACTCCCTGTATTGCCCAGTGCCACGCTTGCCCAGAGCAGGGTTTTCTTCAGTTCTTTTTCAATTCTTCACTTCTTTGTCCCGCTTATCTCTTTGGCTTCACTTTCCTTGAACCAACTTTTATGATACACCATTCTTGACAAAAAGCAAAAGCAGTAACACAATGTAGTATCTGCTCGGCTGTGAGCACAGCCCCTCACAGTGGCCTCTCCCAGCCCTTGCCCCAGTCATCCTGATTCTCTGCTAGAAACTTCTGGGTTTTAGCCCTCAGTTCAACAAAGCAGAGCCTAGTGTTGTGCCAGGTCCTGGTTGCATAAAGAAAAATCAGTTTCCAGTCCTCTGCCTGTGACAAGTTACCCATTAGAAGACTCCAGCCTTCCTGATATATAATATGCTTAAAATATTGCTCATGTCCCATCAAATCGTTTTGGGGAGAAGAAAGAGTATATATGCCAATAATAATATCTTTACAAATCAGTGATATCTCTTAGCTAAGTGTCCATACAGACATTTTTTCTAAATAGCTCTTAAATCTGATCTGAGGACGTCCTGGGTAGTTAAACTGTTTGATGTACAGATATCAGACTGCAAACTGATCAGTTCAATTAATACCCAGCAGCCTCAGTCCACCATCAGTAAGAGATCCTCATTCACAATCTTCACAGTCTTAGTTACCGTCAGCGAACGCCATAGAAGCAAGTCATGCATCCATGTATTTGATACTCTCACTAAAAGCCCCCTTAAATGTTCAATTATAGCTTAGCAGCCTATGAAACACAGCAACAAAACATGTCAAAGATTAATTCATGCTCACCTGCTCAAAACAGGTAATATTAACATAAGGCTACTGGTTTAGTGGTTGACACACACACACACACACACACACACACACTCTCTCTCTCTCTCTCCTGACACACACTCTCTCTCTCTCTCTCTCTCTCTCTCTCTCTCTCTCTCTCTCTCTCTCTCTCTCTCTCCTGAGGCAAAATGACCAAATGCTAGTGGTTCCCTTACTTGTGTTAACTGTTAGAGAACCAGCGTGGATACAAAGCAGCAGAGTTTCCTTAGGGAGGTTCACAGGTTAACGATGCCTACAGATTCCACTACACAACACAGGATGGGAAGCGAGATTTTTCAATTCAGTTCCATCATTTATCTTATCCAAGTAAAAGTCTCTCAACTGCCCTTATTTCATAAAGATACATAGTTTTGAACACTCCCCTACAAGAGAGGGACACAAAGATCATTCCACGCAGTCTTTGTCCTCAACTACTGTTGGACTCGCCAGGGAGTTGAGCTGTGTTAACTGTATGTTCAACATCCACGACACAAAACCATGTGCCAGGCACTATGCTATGTGCTTTACATGGGAGGTGTCATTCAAACCTTACAGCAACCCCATCAGGTTGGTACTATTATCCCCATTTTCCAGATGAGGAAACTGAGGCTCAAAGAAGTGGAATAACTCACCAAATTCTTTGAACTTGTCACTGGTACTGCCAGGATCGAATTCAAGCATCCTAGCTCCAGAGATGATATTCTTAACAGCTATAATACAATTATTTCCACGTAGCTATATCAACTTGATTGTCTTATAAAGAGATCACAACTAGACAAATTAATTAGAAGGCTTCATGGAGCAGGTAGCATTTAGCCTCTCGCTGAATCCCATTACCTTCCCTGAATCTACTATGAGAGATTTATGTTATTATATTTAAAAAATACAGCCTGGTGCAGTGGCTCACAAATGTAATTTCAGCACTTTGGGAGGCCAAGGCAGGAAGATTGCTTGAGGCCAGAAGTTCGAGACCAGCCTGGGTCACACAGTAAGACCCTGTTTCTACAAAAATAAAAACAAAATAAAATAAAAATTTCTAGTTAAAGATTTTACTTAGCTTAAGAGGGTAGGGGAGCTTAAGTCAATTGTAATTACAAATGAAAGAGATATGGCTACTAAGACTCTGTGATGCCTTTGTTCTTAAATCTCTATTTCACAAACTGAAGACAAAAAAAAAAAGGAAAGTAGCAGAAAAAATTCGCTAATGAGTCAATGAACATGTAACTTCTCCAACATAGCAATTATAAAGGTCAAAACTTATTTTCACCCTATACAAATGAAATCTAAATCTAAATGAACTCCAACTATATATTATAAGACCCAGAATTAAATTTAGATTAATCAAAGATTTTCTCTGTAGACGATGCTCTTAATTGTCTTATCTTTTGCTTTTGTCTAGTCCAAATTCCTGCTTCCTCATGATGACGGAGAACTGCTTCTCTGAATAATTAGCATAAGTCCTGTACTCGTTCCATTCAATCTCAGTGGAAGAGGTCCTCTGCCAGATTCTTATCCTCCCCAAAGAAATCACTGCCAGTTCAGACCTCAGGGCTTCTTCAAGGTCCACTTTCTTCCAGTATCCAAGAAGCTCTTCCAGTCTCACAGTTGAAACACGCCCCCCATAGGCCGACAACTCCCAAATTTACATATCCACCCAGACCTTGCCTCAGACTCCATACTCCCCAGTCCAAATGTTTCACTGGCATCAACTGGCGATCACAGAGGCACTTCAAATGTAAATAAATAAAAAGCTGATTTGTGACTTGTGCACCCACAGTCATTTCCTCGCTTCAACAAGCAATTGCCTTCTCTTGGTCTTCCCTGGCTCTGTGACTGGTTCTACTGTTCACTCTTGCTACAGTCAGAGACTCGGGAGACACCCCTCTTCCTTGGCCTTGCCCACTCCATCACAGGAGATGCTTCAGATTTCCTGCGTTTGGGCAAGCTAGCTTCCTTTATTCCTCTTTAAAGACAGGCAGTGGGTGTGGATTTCAAGAGTAATGTGGAAGCAAAGATGGTTTTCAGCAAATCAACAACAGGATCCGACTCAAGTTCTTTAAAGATGGCTGAATGCAGCTCTTGGCTGGAGAACAACGGCAGAGGGGGCAGAGGACAGAGGTCAGGAGACAATTGAGGAAGTGATTACAAGAGTTTAGGGGAGAGACAGGGAAGGCTTGGTCTATGGTGGTAAGAAAACTTGATAGTGGGACGTAGTGGCACATACCTGCAGTTCCAGCTACTTGGAAGGCTGAGGCGGAAGGATTATTTCAGCCTAGCAGGTTGAGGCTGTGGTGGCTTTGAGTGTGCCACTGCACTCCAGCCTGGGCAACAGAGAGAGACTCTGACTTAAAAAAAAAAAGAAAACTAGAAAGGAGACAGAACTGAGCTGTTTTCAAAGTTGAACCAACAGAACTTCCCAAAGAACTCAGCAAGAAAGGAGGGGAAAATAAGGTTCACAAACACGTTATGGAGTTTGAGCTCTGGCCACTGAGTCCATGCAGGAGCCATTTCCTGAAGGAAGAGGACTGGCGGCTGGAACCAGGACCTGGCATCAGAGAACCTGGCATTGGAGGACTCCAGGGTCAGCTAGTCTCTGAGTGGGCATGTGTGAGAGTCAGATCCTGCAGAAGCGCTCGCCTCTGATGCCACATCAGACGTCTCTAGGGAACTTTCCTCCTCCTTCCTCTTCAGGGCTTTGTCACCAGACCACTTCCTCTAAAACAGACCCTCTCCCATCTGCTTCCTCTCACAGCATCCATGTTTCTTCAAGCACATGTTTTGTAATCTAATTACTTTGGCTTATTTGCCTTTGTTTTCTGTCTTTCATTTGCTATACTCTAAGCTCTGTGACAGCAAGGAACATGTCCTTCATGTCTGCTGTGGGTTCCTGTGTTCCTACATCAGGTCTTGGGTCATAGATGGAACTCAACAGATGTATGCACAATCCATTATCCTCAGCAAATTCTGGGGAAAGAGATATCTAAAACAGACATTGACAACTTTTTCCATAAATGGTCAGAAAGTAAATATCTCCAGCTCCATGGGTCATATGGTCTCTGTCACAACTACTCAGCTCTGTTGTAGTGTGAAAGTGGCCACACACAATATACAAACAAATGCGTATGGCTGTCTTACAACAAAACTATTTATGAACACTGAAATTTGAAGTTCATAGAATTTTCATGTGTCGTGAAATTATTCTCTTGATTTTTTCCCCCAACTATTTAGAAATGTAAAAACTGTTCTTAGTTTGTTGATGTCTGGTCTAGCCAACATTCAAGCATCAGGAGTCAAGAAATAGGAAGGTGCCAGAGCCCAGCAGTAGAGGCTGCGGTGGCCAGGAGCGGCCCCTGCACTCCAGTCTGGGCAACAGTGAGACTCCAACTCAAAAAAAAAAAGAAAGAAAAGAAATAGGAAGGTAAAAAAAATGTTAAAATGGGTGATCAGTACAACTTTTATAATTTATCAAACTGTAAAATAATTCCTATCTGTACATGTTACCCTCCCACGAACCTACTTTATCTTAAAAAAAAGAAACCATATCCATGAATCTTGACATCCAGCACTTAATGTTTATTGACAGGAAGGAAGAAGGGAGGGAGGAAGGGAGACTGGGGGGAGGAGAAAAGAGAAATACCTTGATTTTATGACCACCATAATACTAGGATAGGAAATTGAATATGGGTATACCTCAGATATTGGAAGTTTGGCTTCAGACTACCACAATACAGTGAGTCACACAAACTTTTTGCTTTCCCAGTAAATATAAAAGTTAAATTTATACTACACGTAGTCTACTAAGTGAGCAATAGCATTATGTGGGGGGAAAAGCAATGTGTGTAACCTTAATTTAAAAAATAATTTCTTGTTGGAAGAATGTAAACAATCAACCGACCCTTTGGTGATTCATGCCGGTAGAGGGTCTTACCTCAGTGTGGATGGTGCTTACTGACCAGGGAGTGGCTGTCAATTTCTTAAACTAGGACAATAATGGCTTTTGTTCTATCAACTGCTCTTTCTTTAAGCTGAGATGTAATGTTGTTAGAGAACATTTACCCCCCAGTAAAATTTCTTTCAAAACTGGAGTCAGTTCTCTCAAACCTTGCTGCTACTTTATCAACTAAGTTTATAGAATATTCTAAATCGTTTATCATCATTTCAACAATATTAACAACATCTTCACCAAGTGTAGCGTCTGTCTCAAGAAACCACTTTTCTTTGCTCACCTATAGGAAACATCTTGTCAGTTGTTCAAGTTTCATCATGAGATGACAGCAATTCAGTCCCAGTTCAGGCTCCACTTCTAGTTCTCAGTCTCTAGCTGTTTCAACCACATCTGCAATTTCTTTCTTCACTAAAGTACTGAGCTTCTCCAAGTTATCCATCTGGCTTAGAGTCAACTTTGTCCAAACTCCTGTTGACAGTTTGACCACACATGAATCACAAATATTATTAATGGCATCTAGAAGGGTAAAGTGTTTGATTTACTTTGCCCGTATCTACCAGAAGAATCACTATGTATGACAGATTTAGCCTTACAAAATATTGAAAGTCGAATAACTCCTTGATCCACTGGCTGCAGAATGAATGCTGTGTTAGCAGACACAAAAACGTGTCTCCATCAGTGCTCTTTGGTGACTAGGCGCATTGTCAATGAGGTTTCAACAGCTAGCTCAAAACATTTAGTAAGCCATGCTGTAAACAGATGTGCTGTCATCCAGGCTTTGTTGTTCCATTTACGGAGCACAAGCAGAGCATATTTAGCACAATTCTTAAGGGCTCTGAGATTTTTGAATCATAAATGAGCACTGGCTTCAAATCAAAATCACCAGCTACAATAACCCATAACAAGAGTCAACCTATTATTTGGCATTGCCTTCTCCTCTCTACCCATGAAAGTCCGAAATGGCACCTTCTTCCAATAAAAGCCTGCTTTGTCAACATTGAGAATCTGTTGTGAGTGCAGCCACCTTCATCATGGATCGCAGCAGGATCTCCTGGAACTTGCTACAGCGGGATCTCCTGGAACTTGCTCCCATCAGCACTTGCTGATTCACCTTGAGCTTTCATGCGATGGAGACAGCTTCTTTCCTTACACATCATGAACCAGCCTCTGCCAGCCTCAGGCTTTTCTTCTGTAGCCTCCTCACCTCTTTTGCCCTTCACAGCACTGAAGTGCGTGAGGGCCTTGCTCTGGGTTAGGCTTTGGCTTCAGGGAATGCTGTGGCTGGTCTGATCTTCCATCAAACTGTTTTGCTTTCTTATCACTCGTGTGTTCACTGGAGTAACACTTTTAGTTTCCCTTAAGAACTTTTCCTTTTCTTTTCTTTCTTTCTTTCTTTTTTAAAATTTATTTGAGTTGGAGTCTCACTCTGTTGCCCAGGCTGGCAAGAACTTTTCCTTTTCATTCCTAACTTGGCCAACTGACACAAGAGGCCTGGCTCTCAGCCTAAGGTGGCTTTCCAAATGCCCTCCTCATGAACCTTCAGCATGTCAAGCTTCTGATTTAAAGAGAGAGACATGCGACTCTTCCTTTCACTTGAACCTGAGGCCGTTGTAAGGTTGCTGATCGGCCTACTTCCAATATTGTTGTGTCTCAGGGAATCTAGGGCCCCAGGAGAGGAAGAAAGATAAGGGAAGGCCTGGTTGGTGGGGCAGTAGGAACACACACCACATTTATCGATTGTCTTTTTATATGGTGGTGGTTCAGGGTGGCTCAAAACAATGATAAGAGATCACATCACACATCACCATAACATACATATCACAGATCACATCAAAGGCCACCCTGACACACATATCACAGATCACCATAACACATGTAATAGCGAAAAAGGTTGCAATGCTGCAAAAATTACCAATATGTGACAGAGACATGAAGGGAGCTCGTGCTGTTGGAAAAGCAACACTGACAGACTTGCTTAACCAGAGTTGCCACAAGCCTTAAATTCTGGGGAGAGTGGGGGTAGGGAAAGGGCATTATCTGCAAAGTACAATAAAATACAGCATGACCGCCTGTGATCTGTTGTTCATCTGGCATCTCCCGGATAAATAGAAGAAATGTGTCCCAAGCCTGCAACAAGGACAAAAACTTAAATTTCTCTGGATTTTGGGACTATCCAGTCATATTGAGAAACACATCAATTAAAACAGAAAAAGAGTGGCAATATGGTGAACTTAAACTTCAAAATAAAACAATGATTGAACAAATTGCTAAGATCCCCAAAGAAAACGTAAAACGTTCTCGTGTATTGCCCCGTGGATCATCCCACTGATCACTAGGATAGATTCTAAACATAAACCTAGTTCATTAAAACTTCATTTTCTATCATCAAAAATGTTAAAAGAGACCATTAAAATGAATTTTAATTTGTCAGAAATGGGGGATTATGGTACAAGGAGACCCTTGAACACCTAATAAAATCATGCCAAACATATTAGATAGCAATAGCATATCAATGAGGGTCTTCACTTGAGAAAAAGTTATAGGGAGAGGAGGAAAGGGAAGGATGAGCCCCGATGCTGAGGAAGAGGAGGGGGCATGTGCTCAAGTCCCTCTCCCCCCTCCCCCCGGCCGCACCCAGCTGCTGCCGGCTCTGTGACTGAACTGCCAGTGACTGGACTGTCCTGACTGTCAACAGCGGGAGACCCCCGGGGAATCTAGTCTTTGTTTTAACTACAGAAAAGGTTACAGGACAGTGGGGGGCTCCAGACACCTGAAAGCAGGAAGGAGAATTCACCCAAAGGGGAGAGGGAAAAACACATAAACCAGAGATTCAGTTCCAGGAAGATAGGTACAAGTAAAAGGGACCAGGTCTTCTTTGCTGCGACAGGGGAGGGAATCAATGAAAGCCCAGAAGGGATCATGGAGGAGGGAATACCACATGTCAGTCTCACAGCCGAGCGGATAGCAAACCACTTCTCTCTTGTCTATGGATCCCGTGAGGGGAGTAGTTGTGGCCTGGTTACTATTAAACATTCGTGTGGCCAATCCACACATTGCTTATCTTTAGCAGGAACAATGGATCAAAGGGCCCACTCGATAAGCTCCTTTGCGTATAACACAATCCCAACCCAACTAAAACCTCCTGTGAGTCTATGCTATGTGGCTTAGAGGAATGAGGGCTGAGATTGCTATGGTTCAAACCTCGGTTCTACCACTCAAGTTCGACCTAGGATAAGTACTTGCTACAGCTATGCCTCACTCTACTGTCCAGGATAACCATGCCTAGACAGCAGGAAAGGTTGAGTGGAATAACTCAGCACTGCAGTGCAGGGAATAAACATGATGCCTCATTTTGAATGGCTAGGTAGGATCATTAGCATTGGCAGTTACAGGGAGAATCACGGGTACATTTTCACCTGATAAGGAATTAAAAAAAAAAAAATCACCAGACTTGTAATGTCTATTTCCTGTTCCTTTAGGAGAAAAAGGATCACAGTCAGTCTTGAAATCAGAGTGTCATTTGAACTCAACACAGAACGATCTGATAACAAAGTAAAGATCAAAATAAGCACCGTCTGCTAGGCTTGGCAAGCCAGACACTGTATTTAAAAAGCAAACCTGGCACTTTCTGAAAAGACAGTGAAGAATACACTTGGGCAATAAATGGCATGGAGTCAATGCAAGTTCAGCAGGACACACCAGAAGTCTGTCCCCCAGATACATGACATTATTACCATATGCAATGACATGCAGGGCTCACTCATTCAGGTCCCTGTTCAAGTAACATCAATTCAGAGTTCTCCCTACATAAAATGGCACCCCCATGCTACCCCCCCATACACACTGTCATTTTCTCCCCAATCACCATGAATCATTTTTCTTCCTAGAACTCCACCCCACCTGACATAAAATTTGTTACTACTGTATTGCATTAACATATTGTTGGCTCTGAGGAACCAGAGGGGTCTTTGTCTGTTTTGCTCTCTGCTCTAGCTCCATAACCTAAAAGGCTCTGGATAGATATTTATGAATTGAACAGATAATGGTGCCAAATAAAGGAAAAAAAAAAAAAAAGACATTTGGCAAAAGTCCTAAACTGGTAGTAACAGGGGTATGAAATTGTACATAAAAATTAATAAAAATATTATTAAAGTTAAAGTTCCTTTATCAAACTTCAAAAGTCCAAGAAAATTATTTAAAAGTATTCTAAATTACAGATAGGACCAAGAAATTGGAGAACAGTTATTCCTGAATTCATCAAAAGGTACAGGGGAACATTTAATGTAGGCTTATAAGAATATGGATTTTAAAATTTTTCTTTTGCTTGCTGATGGTGAACTGAAATTAATAAGCGCAAACACTTCACTCTCTCTTAAAATGTCCACAGAGGAATTTATTACTAGAAATACATTCAAGTTAATATTTTAGCTACTTAAAATACTATATAATGAACATATAGTATTTTATTGTCACTACTAGTTTTAGGGTAAATGATGAGTATAAGGCAGAAAGAATATTCACCTGTCTTGCTATATGGATAAACTTTCAGAAAAGTCATTTTCTCAAAAGAAAAAGGACTTTCTTTGGATAATGGGGGGAGGTAGAGAGTTACCAGAAAGAACATTGCAAAAATTGGGCCATGGGAAGTTTTTTGACTACAGTATAGGAGTTCATGGTGGTGAGCTGGCAGGGATTTTTGCCATACTTTGTACCACAGAGAAAATGACAAAGAGAAACAATTTAAAACAGTTGCTTATGACTTCATCTTTACACTGTAGCAAAGTCAAATAAAAAATACATTCACCCACAATTGAGATATGAGTTTTAATCCGTATAGTGCCCATAATTTATATTGTAACAATTGCTTACTTTAGTCATGAAAGAACAGTTTGATGTAAGGGATTAAAAAAAAAGGTCTGCAAATATAAAAGATGATTTAAGGGCCTAAAAAATAATAGCTAGCATTTGTTTCTTAAGTAGAAGCAGTAAAGTCAATAGGAAGCTGTGGGAGAAACATGAAAATGAACTTAAATTATAAGAGAAAAAAATATCAGAGGTATATACAAATAGATCTTTGAAAGGTTTTTGCTTGGTGACTTTCTTTTTAGACTCAAGTATTTAGTAAATTAATTTTAATGAAATTAAAATTTTAATGAGATTAGGCATTCTCTAAACTCAGAATCCTTTGGAGGAATTTAGTCATAAAAGGTACGTTCTTAAAAAAGGTAATACCACCCATTGTGAAGTTTTTCTGAGCTGGCCAACAAGGTGCTGAGCCCCTACGTTTATAATTAGAACTGTGGTGATGTCGCTCTTCCGTAAGTACTTTGAGTAGACGCTTGCAATAAGGCACACAAAATGATGAGACTGGCCAGAATTCAGTCTGACCCAGTACGTTTTTCTGTAAAAAATGAAATTGACAACACTGTTATCAACATACTACCAGCATTTTCCTGAAGCTGTGACCCCAGATTTGTTTTCTGAGTCTCAGAAATACAACCCAAAATAAAATCCTCATTTTTAAAGAAAAGCCCCTTTAACCAAGATTCTCCTGAACTGTGAACCCCACCCTGAGGAGTGCAGTGGCTGCCAGGGAGGAACACAGATGTCTCCCCCACATCACCCAGCTCCTGCCCACCACCCAGTGGCCTGTACCACCGAGCTCTCATGCTTGCTCCTTCTGGTCTATTCCATGTGATCAGATAAAATGAAAGATGACAAATACAACCTACGCTGTGATTATTTGATGTCTAAAAAACAAAAAACTGCAATACCAGCCCCAAAACCTGGAAGAAGCAAATCCTTGTTCTACATTGCTGACTTAAATCAGACACTTCTGATGGAAGATGAGGACAAAAACAAAACCTCCTGCCAACATGCTCCCGGGTAAGAGCTCAGGTCAACAGCAGAGGGCGCTGAGGAGCCTGTCCTCCCAATTTGAGGTCACCAGCCCCATCCCACACATGCCCCAGCCCTTCCTGAGCTCTAGCCCCAAACCACCAACCCCTGACCCTGGTTTTGTCCCCCTGGGGTGCCTAGTTCTTTGTCTGGAATACCAAACCAACCATTTTGAACGTGCAAAAGTGAAACCTCCACTGCCACTGTCTTCCACCACCCGTTAGCTAGGGTGGTTCAATTAAATGGACAAGGATTGTAACTGGCCTCTGCTCAGAAGATGCAAGATTATGGAAAGGCCCAGACTTGCATGCCCTGAAGTATTAGACTACTATCTCTGATACATACACCCTGCCAAACTTGACGGGAAATATATGCAAGAGAACTCCCATTGTATCAAGTAAGATGATGTGCATTAAAGAGTTCTGAAGGCCGGGCTCGGGGGCTTAGCCTGTAATCCTGTGCCTTGGGAGGCTGAGGTGAGTGAACTGCCTGAGCCTGTGGGTTCGAGACCCGCCTGGGCAACTTGGCAAGACCTCATCTCTACAATTAAATCAAAAACTTAGCCGGGCGTGGTAGCGCGTGCCTGTAGTTCCGGCTACTTGGAAGGCTGAGGCGGAAGGATTGCCGGAGCCCAGCAGGTCGAGGCTGCGGTGGCCGGGAGCAGCCACTGCACTCCAGTCTGGGCAACAGAGTGAGACTCCAACTCAAAAAACAACAACAAAAAAAAAGAGTTCTGAAGAATCTGGAAGACTGTGTAGGTTTAAAAAATTATTATGTCTATATCACAAAAACAGTTCTACAGTTTAGCCAATGATTCCATTACCTCAGACAAAATTCAGTGTAACACTTCAATATAACAACAAAAAAAAAGCCAATGATTCCATTACCCCAGACAAAATTCAGTGTAACACTTCAACATAACAAAACACTTAAGTATCTCACATGGAATTCAATCTGTGTTCCCACCCCTCTACTGTATTCTTTCAGGCCTCCCCCTCCCCCTAAGAAGCTCCCTCCAACAGCTGTGTGAGTATCAACCTCCCAGATACCAGTGCTGCTGATAACAGATGTTCATCCCAATTTAGTACAGATATAAATTCACATATGATATTTTATTTCATCTCTCCACCCCTAAGGAAGTGTGTTCTCAGGGCTACTTTACAGACAGGGATCTGAGGTCAATTGGGTTCCATAATTTGGCCAAGGACAAATAGCTGAGAAGTAGGAGACTTGCCCTACGAATCCACATCATCTTGTCTGTGCTTGGAGGGTCACCCATCACAAATCAACCCCAGGATCCTATGTAGACAAATACTTGCTCACTTGCCTGGAGTCTATTTGCAAGATGGCGACAAGGTCAACATGGCTGCTATTCCCTTTGCCAGCAACATGCAACCAATTGGCAAGCCTCTAGCTTTCTGTTTCCTCCCTGTGTGAAAAAATAAAACTGCTACACTAGATGAATGTGAAAGTTCCATGAAGCAGTAACCTTTTGTATGACTACAAAATGTTCCATTTCATTAACATACTTTCCAGGTTGTTGTATCAACATTGGTTTTAATCATCAGTCAGGATAGATTTAAAACACTAGCAATCTCGTTTCATTGTCTGGCAAGGCTTGGAACACAGAATTTCATCAAAATAACTGCTTCCATTTGCCTATTTCTAAAGTAATATTCATTCAGACACTATCTTTTACATAATTACTCTTAAATAGCTATAGTACAACAGATTTTTCTGTAAATTTAGTTACTTTACATAACTTGAACTTCTATTTAGACTAAAATACTTAGCCTTTTGTCTTTCTGGCATTAATCTTTCGGGAAATGAGTTCAAGGTCAAATTCAGATGATATATAATTTTTTAACATACCCAACAATGAAATGGCAGTCCCTTTCTTTAATTACATACTATTGAATTTTAACAAACAGTTCTAGGGATGTCTCACATTTTTACAGTTTAGAACAACTACACAAAGAGAGAATAGACAGTTCACGATTGTATTACTTCTTTTGAACTACTGAAGTACTCATGTGTAGTTCTTGTTACATGTTCATTTAATGACAGTAAAGATAAAGACAAGCAGATCTTCTCAACATAGGGCATGACGAGGTACAAATAATGAACATGGCAGGAGACAGCTGAGGCTGCTTTCTCTCAGTCGCATGCTGCTCTACTCCCCTGCCTCACGCCGTACGCAGGCAAGGTAGAGACTTATGTTATGGTTAAGCTCTAGAAAGCTTAATGTGAGGAAGAGATAACAGGCAAGGAGAGGAGTGACAAGATACTGGGGGGAACTGTGTCTGCCGTTGTCACTCTGCGCATCGCAGATACTACCACGAACAATAGCTGGCCATATGCTGGGTGCTCAGCGTCCCATGAGAGGGGATACCCAACACGGGCAGAGGACTCTTCAGAGAGAAAGCAAGCCTGAGGGGTTCCTCGCACGGAATACTAAAGATAGATGAGAGCTGCCATCACAGAAGGTTAAAAGCTGGAGTGGCTTAAGGAGAGTTAACCAAATGGCATGTTTACTGAGATTCATTAATCATTAATTCATTAGTTAATTCTGAGGCAGAGTCTTAGGAAGTTGATGTTCAAATAATCCTAGAATAGGAGAAACATCTCTGGCCTGAAACTAGAGAGCTTCAACAAGAGTGCATTAGGTCTTGGAAGAAAGTGATGGTGAGTTCCTATTTATGTGGCTATAACCTAAATGTTCAGGAAGTCTGTGTCCGAGATTACACAATTCAGACAGCAGGCAAGCAGGTAGGCAGGCTGCTGCGGGCACCGCGCCTCCAGGCTACTCTGAGGGCTGCTGGCTGCATCACATTCGGCTTCGGCAGAGTTCCCCAAGCTGACTTCGCTTGGCTTGTGACTCTAACTTCTGGCTATTGTCCCCCCAGTATTTTCAGGACCAACTTCCCTTCTCTCCCCGCCCCAGAGAAACCAGGCTTGATTCACAGATCCTTTGGTTTCATCACCTTCAGCACCTCTCCTACCAAGTCAGCCCACATACAACAGCCATGTTCATTATTTGTACCTCATCATGCTCTATAATAAAGCTGGCAGGACCCACCCCCACTCCCATTAAAAACAAAGCTGATTTAATTGATCTTTAATGTAAACATGACCCTCTAAGATATAAGACAATGAGTGCTTAGCTTGTAAAAGAAACCAAGTACAAATGTTGCTAAGGGAAAAATAGCTGAGAACCTGTTACTTGATTCCAGTGGCTCTAAATAAAACATGTCCTGTAAATATGTCCTCTAAACAAAACATGACCAAAGTCTTTCTAAAAGGGAGAAGGGGTGAGAACTGCATGAGAAACGTGCCTCCTGTAAACCTGACAGGCCCCCACAGGTCACACTGGAAAGGCCATCAGTGAGGAGGGAGACCCAGGCCTGACTGCACCAGCTGGGAGCCCAGGGCAAGTGACTCAAAGTCTCTGAGCCTCAACAACAAAACCAACAAGTGGCTCGGGAAGGAAGAGAGAAAATACCTTCCCCTGAAGATTTACTCTGGGGATGAAATACAGTACTGTGTTAACTTATTACAAGCACTGCTTGGTTTACAATAATCCATCGATAGGTGGTAACTGTCGCAATGATGACGCGGATGATACTGACATGACATTGCACTCCTTAGCCGACAACCTTCTAACAAAAAGGATGTGCACAAAGCACAGTACCCTGGTGCACTTTCACCAAAGCCAAGTTCTGAGCTAATACAAGAAGCTGGGCCTTCTCTTTAGAATAGGGCTTATGGATAAAACTGATATCATCACCATCACCCCTCATGATGTAAAAGTAATGAATAAGAATGTCACAGGCAATATGATTTAATGTATTTCAAAGCTTTGCTGGAAGAGTAGTGAATGCACTGGTTTATTTAATTTTATGTAAATAAGACATGCTATTGTATTAACAGCAGGAGTCAGCATGACTGGAGCAGAGACCCTCACCACACCTTGGGAAACCTACGGGAGAAGGTGTGACCTGGAAGACACACCTCAAAACTAAATGTGCCACCTGCGACTCGCTGAGAACACCTTCATTCATGCATTCAACACATATTTACCAAACTCCTACTAAGTGCCAAGCACTGGGCGAGGTGCCGGGGCTGCAGCCAGGACCAGACAGGGTGCCCGCTCTCATGAGCTCACACGAACATTGCAAGCCATGAGTGGGCAGTGCCGTGGTTGTGGTAGCCTCTCTGACTCTAGTTGTAAACTTTTTCAAAAGGCAAATTAAATTACAGAGCATGTGATTACTGGCTATGGTCTAACTCATTCTCTAGACACTAGAAAGGTAAACCTCACTGCCACCTGACAAAGTAACAGTGAGTACTATACACTGTTTCTGAAGAGTCACAGAAAACTCAAGGCTCAGAGAGAATAGAAGCTGTTGATACATCTTTCTCTTGGTGACTTCAGCTCTCAATACTGGCAACAATGGGAAGATGTTTGAAGACTCACAGAGGCAATTAAATATGTGTTCAATGTGATTACCGTCCTATCTCATCTCGGGAAAAGAGAAGACAATTCCTATTTAGACTTTTGATGCTTGTTGGCATCTTGATGAGCCCCCATACCTGATTCTCTGGGTAAGGATGTACAGTCCTTGGGTTAAGGGAAATGATTCTGAATCTTGACACAGGAAGGTTCAAGAGAAACCCACTACCCATCGCTCCCAATTTGGGGAGGCTGAAAAAATGCACACTTTGAGTTGGGCATGGGTGCACAAATATAAACATGAGACAGCTGTTTAGGCTCCCGCTTTCTCAAAGACTCATAGAGAAACTAAGGCTTATTAGGAGAATTCAGAATGGGAGAGGACACCTACTCTCAGACAGGGTCCTTTGTCCTGCCCACCCTTTTGCAACACAATGCAGAGCAAGCTCACCTGGAACATGCAAATTGCAAATTCCACCCATGAAATCATATGGCTCCTCAATCTTTACATCCTAGGATGAAAGCAAAGAAGGACTCAAAAATGTGGGGACTGGCGCTCTGCAGGACACACACATCTCTGGGGATATGCTGGGATGAATTCAAAAACGCTTCTTGAAAAAGATTACACAGTTTGTGTATAATGCTGAATCGTGGCGTGCCCATCTTGGAAGCTCTGAGAGTACACAAACTCTGAGAAGGCTTGTAGAAAAGGAATCTGTTCAACTTCAGGAAACCTAACATTCCTCAAAATTATTTGGCCAGAGAACTCGCTCAATTCCCTGACAAACACATTAATTTAACATTTATTTAGTGCCTATTATGTGTCAGACACAATCACAGTGATCAAAGGAGAAATAGCTCTGGTCTTCACGAAGCGTACACATTTAATGTTATTTCCAAAGAGAACTGTTTGAGGCAAACCAATGCATTGGGCATTGGGTCTTTAATAATGTAATCTGATGGAGCTCTCCAGTCCAGCAAATGTCTCTCTAAATTCCATGATCTTTAGGCCCTTAAGGGACAAAAGTAGCAGATATTCTTTATGAAACACTTCTGCTCTGGAAAATGGTCTGGCGCACCCCCCCCATGGATCCTCTGTGTCTGTACCAGACACCAGTGGGCTTTTGCGCCACTTGCATTCATCACTTTATCTTTGAGCAGTGCCTGGCTCACTGTAGGAGATTAAAAAATGGGTTTTTGAATGAATGGTAAATGCCAAAGACTACCTCTAGCCCCCTCAAATTCTGATAAGAATGACCAAGGTTCAAATCCTATCTTAGTTTCTGTAGTCAAATAGGATTTTGGTTCCCTTCATGAAACACTGACCCTACTGTGCCAACCTGCTTCATACGCCAATTCCAATGTGGTCACTTCTTATTTGATGATGCCATGGGCTAATGTCATTTGAAAATGTTTTAATGATAAAGTGTATCTTTCTAACTGGAGCTAATGTGTTGAAATGCAACCCCTTTGAAAGGCACAGCTGTCTCGCGGTCTGAACATAAAACTGGGACTGAAGAGCACTTTCTAACACGAGCCTTGCAATTTCCTTCAAAAAATCTAATATTCATGTATTTTACTTTTTCAGTCAGTAAAATAGAGAAATAAGCATTGACTGGCCTGCCTAAATGGAGTACATTTGAAATGTATAAATAAACAAGACATCAAGAAAGAAAACAATCACTAACTTTGAAATTACATGTGAAGAAAATCCAAGGGCTTCTGTCCCTTCTCTGCCTCATACACAGGAAACACAGGATGACTTCCTGACTGCAACACTCTTACCAATAGCAATAGGAAAGATCGGGCGTCGTTAATTGTTTTTTCAAATACAGCAGCCCACTGGGCCTCCCCAAAATGTATGGAATCTATAAAAGTGGAATTAACTTTCCCTGGATCTTATCATGCTCCATTTCGTAGCCTGGCTTCACACATTCGAGTGGCATACCATTTTTAAAAACCATCGGGGTAAACAGAACCTAATGATTTCATAGTGTGGTCTTTCAAGGTAAGGAGATGTGAAGAGTTGAGAAAGCAGGCAACCCATCTTGTCGGTATCTCAGCCTCATGATCATTACAAGCACTCACAGAAAGGCAATACCGGCTTTAAAGCTGAACTGTATATTATCTCTTTCTCCGAGTCCTGGGGCTATCACTGCAAAGCACAGTGGTCCATTCTTAGCTCTGAATAGAGAAAAGGAAGAGATCATTAAATTATAATTTCCATGCACAATTGGTACAAGTATTTCCTACCAACAGGATTAATATGAAAGCAAGATCCCAGAATAAAGCTGCTCAGCACAGAGGATGGCAGTTTAGTGTCTTGTAAATTTGATTTCACTGAAAGCCCTGACACATCATAATAGTGAAATCCTATTTACTGTAGCAGGCAGGATGGATAATGCTATTTAATACCCAGTGTACTGTGTGCCGGAGTTCACGGCTTTGGACTCCATGTTCTCATCTTACCTTAAGGTTAATACTTTTTGACAGCCTACATGGTAAATAGAGCCCCAAATTAAGTGCTGATCCCATGATTTACAAATCTTTCCTCTAAAGTTAGACATTGAAAAACTGGCTCCAGTTAAGGGGATCATTTCACCTGGATGCACTTTTAACAGCTCATCCCAGAAAAAATTTTTAGACTCATATCCCTAAAGCCAGATTAAGAAAGCAATTCAAGGTTATCTAAACCACATTTCCCATTATAAATTTCAGAGAGGTTAACAGAAAAGTCAACACATTTCGAGGATTTGTTGAATAATGAATTGAAGGATAAGACCCCATACTCACTATACTGTATTGATTTCCCCCCCCAAGAGAACAAAACAAAAGCCCATCTTGCTGGCTACTTTTGGTATAGCTGTAATAATAAACTTCCTTTAGAAAGCAGGTAAAGAGTGTAAAATGGTTCAGTTTTTGCACCTAAGTTACAAATAACTGTGTCAATTATGTTAACAAAAGATAAGGTGATACTGGGCCTTATTAATTTTTTTACCCAACAATTAACATCTAAGTATATTTACTTGCACTATCATTACTTGTTAATGATAAAAAATTGAGAATAACTCAATGTACATGCACCAAGTCACTTTACTGAAACCTCTGTTGCTTGTAATGACTTTACAATGAAAGTGACAATGACTTCCATTGTCTTTAACATCCAAACTCATGGACCAGAGAACCTCATCTGTTTCTGCAACTCTCAGTAACTACAGAAACCACAGGGAATCTGCCCTGATTCCAACATGAATGAGGAAGCCAGTACAAAATTTCCAAGTATCAAAGGAATAATGTATCTCTCCAGGTTGATAAGTACAAACTAGCATTACCTACACATATCTACCAGAAAGTTATGCTTTTAACTATTGTGTTAAATTTGCTATATCACAGTGTGAGGTAAAATGACTTACCCATATGACCTAAAATCATAGACCACTGTTTATAAAGCATTTTTGGAGGAAAATATCAAAGGGCTTTTTAATCCTATAAACAAAATCTATGAGGTTATCTCCCTACCTTCCCAAAAGAATTGTTTATATTTGAGTACTTGAGATGTCAGTAGTCTAATTGTGACTCTATCCTGTATTAATCCCTTGAAAAGGTTGACCCAGCTTCATTCACTGAAATATTTTACAATGACAGACTACATCTGATAGTAAAATACACAAACATTTCTTCCCATAAGAAGCACCCTTGGCTGACAATAACCTGTTACCATTTCTCTTTATTATCATTGCTTGAATTATTTTTCCCCCAAGCCTTGCACAGAGGAGCACAGAAACAAAGGTACTAATTGACAAAGAAGAAGTCAAGCAATCAAAAGCCAATTAATCATACAGACGAGCCCACTACTTTATGATGCAATAAAAGACATGTCATCTGCCATAAGTGAGACTTTTAAAAATTGCTCATTTGATGTAAATGTGGCCTTAGAATTTAATTAGCAACTCTCTCCACAGGTGACAAACCAGTAATGTGCTTTGCTTCTTAATGGCAATTTGTTGTTCACCATTCTCTTCGCATTATTCTCTTTTGCCCAACTTGTACAATTCCCTCTCATTCTTAATTTGATGGGGTTTACTGTGGTGTATATGCAAATAGCTGCTGAAATCCAGAGGTATCTGTGAACTGGAAGCAATCTATGCCACACCAGCATTTATTAATCACCAGGTAAGGGATTCAGAGGTGTTTAAGACAAACATTCTGCCCTCATGGAACTTCTACCAAATGAGTAGAAAGGCAGTCTTAAGCTAACAAATAATGAATCAACTGATTACAGACCTGGGAGAGTGCTTTGGAAGAAATAAACAGGCTGGTGTGACAGAGAGAGGGTTGAGAGTTCTAGTTCCTGATCGCCCTTAGGTTAAAACTTGTAAGGGACAGAGAGAGCTATCTCAGAGTTAGGAAAGAATAACCCAGAGAACAACAAACGCAAAGACCGTGAGTAGGAAGGGATTCTGAAGCACTTGGTAGTTCCTCAACATTGTAAGCACATGATAAATAACAGACATCACGTTCAGAAACAAGGCAGAATCTGTTTGATTATAAGCCTTGGAAAACTAGCTTAACAAAGTACTCTGCCATAGGACAGATAGAACAGTATTTTTCAAATTGCCACTTTACATATATCTTCATATTTAAGAATGCAAATAAAATTGTAAATGGAGTGATGGGTGTAGGGAGGAGTTCTCAAAAAAAAAAAAGAGAGAGGGAAAAAAAAAGAAAGAAAAGCAAGCCACACTACTGGGTTGACCTGATCCGAACGTTGCATGTGTCTCAGCCGTCTTTCAACTTCTCAAGTCACCAGGGCTTTTATATCTTGCTTCATGCTGACACAAAGCTCACCATTCTTAGGAACAGAGTGGGTTCTACAGAGCAAAATAATTCGAACTCATAACTGGGAAGTTAGACACGCAAGACACCAAGCCATCAAGATGTGCGAGTCTTTGAGATGTCCTCAAGAGGCAGGGCCTTCACCCTGGAAGACCCCTGGGAGACTGTGGGCTCTGCCCGTCACGTGTGTCTACCTTTTGGCCATGGTCTTTCCTCTTGCTCCCTCCAATGGGACCAACAGATTCCTGGAAAACACACATTTTCCTGAAGAGCATGCAGAAAATCTAGACTCCACTGAAAAGCTACCAATATGGTTGATCAAAAGAAAAAGAATTGTTTTCTTCCTAGAAGACAGAAAGAGATGACAATGCTACAGCAATATGATGAAAGTATGAGCAAACGATAACCTCAAAAAAAATTTTAAGCCGCCTGAATAACTACAAATGCCTTACTTCAATGTGAAAGAAGCACAACTAGATATTAAAAGAACTCTTAGGGGTATCGTGCTGTAGTTGCTAGGTAATAAGGCCTTATTTATTCCCTTTTGGTCAAATTTTCCCAGGAAGTATCAAATCCTGAGGGAGAAAATTAAGCATTTTTAAATACTTAACACTTTTGGGTTATAAGGCGGCATTAATCAAATTATAACCATCAGGACTTAAAAAGCTTTGTTAGAAGCAAGAAAGAGATAACTTACCACCCAAAGAATGAACACTGTAATCAGCAGGATTTGACTTCTGATGTACAGAATTCACATGTCATAAAGATAGTACTGGACAGTGGCTAAAAGCTCAGGTGTGCAACTCAGCTCAGATCCAGATCTATCAAGTGTTGGCTGCCTATTTTTGGGCAAGCTATTTTAAGCCTTACCGTTCCTAAACAATAGGGTAGACAGCCTCAGAGGGTTGCTTTTGAGGATAGAATGAGATAATCTGGTTGAGTGCTGTGGTTCATGCCTATAATCCCAGCACTTCAGGAGGCCAAGGCAAGAGGATTGCCTGAGCCCAGGAGTTCAAGACCAGCCTGGGTAACTTGGCAAGACCTTGTCTATACAATAAATCAAAAAATTAGCCAGGTGTGGTGGTGCACGTCTGTGGTTCCAGCTACTTGGAAGATTGAGGCAGAAGGATCACCTGAGCCCAGCAGGTCAAGGTTGCAGAAGCCATGAGTGTGCCACTGCACTCCAGTCTGGGTGACAGAGTGAGACTCCAATTCAAACATAACACAACACAACAAACAAACAAACAAAAAAACACAGAGATAGTCCAAGCAAAGTTCCTGATACAACCTAAATGCTCAATAATTATTATTATTAGCTACTAAACTAATAATGATGCTATAAATAAAAGCAAAATATTCAAAGTTAAACTTGACTTTCTCAAAGGATAGATTTAAATTATTAATTTAAATAGTGACAAAGATACTAAAGATGTATATATTTTAAAAATATACATTAATTGAGTAAATATAATTTTATAGGATAAACTTAGTAAATCCAAGATTCATTCACTTCACTCACTGTACTGTTATGTGTGAATTGTAGAAAATACAGAAATAAGAAGACAAGCTTTACCCTTCAGGAGTTTATAAGATAAACATATATAACTAATCACAATTATTATAAATAAAATATGGCATCATAAAGAAAGGTATAAAGCATTACGAATTTGTCAAATATACAACAAGCAAATATAAAACTGGGAAAAAATAAAATAATATGATTAAGTCAGGAAAACAAAAAAATAGAAATCCCTGCGGGACTTGAAGGCCACTTCTTTAAAACATTTAAGAACCTTGTCTTTAAAAGCTGCTCTCAGCTTCCTCTCATCAAGTCACCAATTGGGAATTAAGATTCTCCAAGTCTCTTACACCAACAACTAGGAATTAATACTCTCTAAGTGTCCTTCAATTAGGCCACACGCTTAAATGTGACACCTCTGTTGTTCTTAAGACAAATGTTTGCTTTCATATCTATGTCAATGCCATTTGATGACTCAGCAACATTCAACTGACTACAAAATAACGACTTGAAAAACTTTTCAAATGGCTTTGACTTCTCGTAGTAAAGAGTTGCTGCTTTTGAATACTAGTTTTCAAGGATAAAATCAGTGCCCAGTTAAATTACACTTACTACTACTCCTAATGAGTTCTTGAAAGGAGAAAACTACCTCTGACTTCTGGTGGATGAGCCAATATAAATACCTGGGTGGAGAAAGCTGTGTTCACACATGGGAATTATCTAATTGATAGAGAGCTTGTTGAAATAGAGCCAAAAAAACAAGCCAAGCTGTAGCAGAGAAATGGATGTGCTTCACATACTTAGTGAACTTTGATTCAAACTCTCAAAAGAAATAAAAATGAACAGTTCAAGTAATAAGATTATGAGTCTTCAAAGAGTGATGATGTATACAGTTGCTGTATTTGTTATCTAGCTAATGGGCAGATGGTAAGGGTATCTCAAGGATCACATGGAATGGTGATGTAAAGGCCCGTTGATGCACCCTGCTCTCTCCTTCACGATGAACCACCTGGTATCCTGCTTTATGGTTTCACCATTTCATTTGGCTAAAAGAGAAAGATATGTGCTCATATCTACTTTTAAACTGCAGGCAACCTGGATTTCGTAGTAACTTAGATGATTCTGCAAGTTATCATAATAATACCATCATTTTTTCTTACATTATGTAATGCTGGATTCAGCACATTTACACCTTCTAATACAAGATGTATGCAGAATTCCTAATAGAAATGGTTAGATATTGTAATTTCACTACCATCACAACACAAGAGAAAACCCCTTTGCAATCTTTTGCATTAAGCCTAAAAAATGCTTCATCAGTAGAGACCCAAATGTTTCTTACATATTCCTGGAAGAAGTCCAGTTGGACAAGATTCAACTTAGGTACTTTAAAAATGGCAGAAATAAACAAAAGCGGGACTGCACAGAAATGGGCATGAGGAAAAACATGAGGAAGGTGAATGTGCTACAGCAATTTTATAATTACTAGTGCCTAATGAAAAATAGGTAGGTATTCTTTAATGGTAACAACTGATATTTGATAAGCTCTTTCCAGTTTTCAGGGAGCTTTTAACAAGTACATGATCTTATCTGCCCACCCCCTCCAACCAGAGAGGGGAACAAAGAACAGAGTAGTAGCCCCATTTTACAGATGAAAAACCAGACCCCACAGGAGATTAGGTGAACTGCCCAACAGCTAGGTGACAAAAGCATGCCTTCTAGCCCCTTATCTAATGATCTTTCTAGCACATGTTATCAGTCATGGAGTTATTAAGTATTAACAATAGTAGTGGGATCATTCCTCCCAGGATTCTCAGGTCACTGGTACTTCTCAAATTTCAGCTTAAATTCCTGCATAGTTCCTTTTAACTTGATGTTCAAAAAGAAAAAGACATCTTTCTTTGCCTATATAAGAAAACACTGATCAGTGATTTGACCTCATTACATTGTATCCACCTGATCTTCTATCATTTCTACCTGATGCCAAAACAAATTTATTTGCTGAGAAGGTAAGCTTAACTCACCATGAAGAAATCCTCTCAGTCTTTTGTACCTATCACTGAATTGTCTCAAAGTCAATGGCAGACTTAGGAGAAATGGGTGAATATTTTTCAGTGCCTTTTCTTGTACCTGACAGTGATTAATGGTAAATTAATAAGGTACATAACATAGTAAAACCTAATACCAAAGAAAACTCTCATTGAGTGAGAAAAACACAGGTACCAGGTAAACTGCCTAAAAACCATTCACCCCCATTCATGTATCCAGCTAATATCTACCAATGCTATGTGAGGTACCAAGCTCAAAGCATATAAAGTGAAGCAACAGTCACCAATGATGCGTGCTTACTCTGTGTTGGACACCATTATGGGTGCTTCATGAGTATTAGCTCACTTGACAAATTAGTAACATAAGTAGCATGTCATCATTTTGTAGCAAAAAACAAGCGGTTCGGATGCTCCCAGTACAGGTAACAGCAGATCAAGCGCCAGGTCAGGGATTTGAATCCAAGGATCCTGGTGTCAGAGCCTGGGCTCTCAATCAGCATTCTGCAGACTCCACCAGGAGGCCAGATCAGGACCAACTCCTGCTGACAGTCTGGCATTTTCAAATGGTTGAAATATACATACATACATATAATATGCATATATGTCTATATAGTGTATATATATATATATATATATATATGTACACACATACACACATATAGATATGTGAAAATTATATGAATTCAAACTTCAGCATCTGTAAGTTGGAACACAGCCACATCCATTCATTCACACTTCAGCTTTGTTTGCATCCACATTTCAAAGGCAGAGTTGAGTAGCTGCAAAGAAACCAAGCGTGGTGCGCAAAGCCTGAGATCCTCCACCTGGCCTCTACAGCCACAACTGCTGACATACGCTCTTAGCCCTTCCACTCATGTCTCCCAAGATCTCTGCCTGAATGTCTTCATTAGTGTCCTAAACATAACATATCCAAAATCAAACTGTGAATTCCTTCCCCATTCACATCCTAGTCCACATCTTAACAGTCTTCCTCTATGAGAAATCCATCCTTCTAGTTACAAAAGCCAGTTTGAGTCTTTTCTTTCTCTCACTCATGTTCAAAGCTACCAGCAAATCTGGCCAGCTTGACCTCTGCGACATCTACCCACATCTCCACACCCCAATGCCAGCACCCGGCCCCTAGCCATCAATGTGTCTTCTCTGAGTTACTGCCTAATTTCTTATGAGTTCTCTTTGCTTCAAGTCTCGCCAAAGAGCGCAGCTGGAGTGCTCTTCTGTTCACAAGCCCTCAGGACTTCCCACACACAGCCCTCCTTTGGGCATGACACGGGCTTACTTCCTGGTTTCTATAGGCTCTTCGCAGGCATCATCTCATGAGACAGACCTTCTGCTCCACCCAGCCCCACACTTACACCTCAGCCCTGGGGCACCCTTTCCCTTGCTTTATGATTCTCCAAATTATCACAACCTGCCAATAGGTGGACTGGTTTTAAACTCAGTTCAAGCACCCCAAGGCAGATGCTCAGCTCCTTTTCCTCACTAGGACTTATCAGGCCCTAGACCAGGGTCTGACATATAAAAGGTGCTTAAGCAGGTATCTGCTGAATGAATGTGAAACTGGTCCCTGCATTCAAGAAGCCCTAAACCTAGGGGCATGTGGAGATGGCAAACACATTTAACCTATGAATAACTGTGTGGAGTGGGGTTTGATAGAGTATTTCTTATTTTTTCCTATCAAACACCATATTTTAAACAAATCAGATGCTGGAGGTCTCTATCAAAAGGACAGAAGATCTCATGCTGTAACCTCACGATCTATGTATGAAATTAATCTAGATTAAAAATCTGCTTGATTGAAGGGGGTACTGATGAGGTGCTCAAGCTCCCATTCTGAAACCCATTGCATTCTTTTGTTTTAGTCCCAACACCCTCCTCTGCAATTCTGTCAAATTCCAGGTCCATGTTAACTAGACATACTGTCCTCTCCTCCTCCTGGCTCTACTACTTAAGTCCTACTATTCAGCTCCTTTGCCACTCCTGAAAGACCCATTAATTTCTTAACCATAAAAGCAGTGAAACTGAGTTTTCCCTAAGAAAATGTATCCTTTCAAATACTGTTGTTTCTAAGAAATGCTCAAGCCCAGTCACTGTTTGGGGGAGTTAAGAGCAGCACTGCAATGTCTGGCCTGGAGGCAATGTAGACTCTAAACATACAAGGAAAAATATCTGGGGGGTTCCCAAGTAGTAAAACATAAATGAACCAGTAATACAACCACAGCAAAATGACCCAAAAAATGACATACCCAGAGAGAATGAGCCAGCTAACTTGGCTTCTTTACTTCCTGGCCACTCTTTAACTAGGAAAAGTGTGTACAGTCCTAATTTCCTGATTTTTATGTGAATGTATAGGAAAGCTGCAGATGCAGTAACAGAAGAGAATCAATGACAAGAGCAGTCATACCCTCTCCTCCAGTCTTGCCAGCTGCTCTTTGTAGAAGGCGTCCTGCTTCTTGAGCACTCGGTCTTTCTCTTCCAGCTGCTTCGCCTAAAAAAAGAAGTGAGGAATATACGATATCAAGAAAAAGCAGCAACAGCAAAGCAAAAGTCAAGTGTGAACTGCATTAGAAGTAAGCATACAAAGCTGAAGATTCCCGCAATCCATTAGTAAGAGGATGACTGCTGTATTTATACATAAAGAGTAAGTTGGCATTGTATTTTTTCTTTTTTTTTTTTACGATAACAGCTGTGTCCTACTTTGTCCAAATGTATTCGGAAATGTGAAAATACAATACACGACAAGCTATCTTATTTAACTTTTTTTTCCAAGAATAACTTCAAGGATTAATATTTTGCACATAAAACTTTGATTTTATTCTGGGCATAAGACACATGGTTTCTAACCTTCTTTAAACAACATCAAAAAATAATGCTTAACTCACATTTTATAATCTTATGTGTGAGAACCCTTAAATTACCCAGTGAAACATGCATATAAATACATACATTGTTCTATTTCCTGTTTTACAAAGTAGTTGCTTGGAAGGGCAGGAGCAAAAACAACTATAATTGCTTATTTCAATAATTTAAAAATAAAGATGATAATAAAAATAATTAAAAGTAACTTTAAAACCTTTAGTTATCCCACTTGCAACTCACAAGAATTGGGGGGAAAAATGAAAAAAATGAAAAAAACAATAATAAACTATTTTTGGTTCTTTAAAAAATAGTGATAAAGATGGCTAACTTATAGATGTTTTTAACATTAGGAAAAAATGCAGTTCTTGGATTTTTGTTGGTACATGAATATTATGTACAAACTTACTCTCATCTCTGAGGGAAGGGACCTCACTACATCGCCTGAGTAGGAAGAGTTTTTACCATTGTTTTTGCTCAGTGAAAGCTGAACACACACCTGACTACAACATGCAGGGAACTGAACACACGCTGGCGTCCTCACCCTGTGCCATGCACCACATTCTTTGCACGTGTGACCTGACTCAGGGGTTGGTGTCACCTGCTCAGCTATCTACTTAACTTTGGCAAATCCAATTGTACACTTGTAGGTTGTTGTTTTGCTACTTACTTTGTCTTCAATGTCCTGCAGCATATTAAAAACAAGCAAACGGTTACTTACAATACACACACTGTTTTTCCTCCTAATGTCACAAAGAAATCTAATGGATAATATTTAAAAAGCAAACCAAAGAAGGAGATGGGGAAAACAGAGGAGATGCCCGAATTAGGACATATTTAAATGTCACTGTTTGACAGAAAATTTCCATGAAAAGTACATGCCGCTTTAAATCACATAAGTAAATAAAAACTAATACAATGTTAAGATTAAATAAAAATACATTCATCTGCAAGCACAGAACCTATAGCCTTCTGGTACAATACAGTAAAATCCTTACTAGACTGACTGTTAGGAATATAAAAAAAGTAAACAAATAAAGAATTTTTTGACAAAGCTAAGTATGAACAAAATCACATGACTATATAACCTACAGAGAAAGGACCTCTCTGTATTCATGAAAGGAAATAGAAAAGCATGGACTCATAAGAATTTCCATAAAACATCATAAAATCAAAAGAATAAGCAAGTGATAGAAATAAGAAAAATCCCAGCAAGGAACTGTGAGAGTTAATGTTATGAACATGAAAGCACTTGAAAAATAAGCCATATTTCACCCCCCCAAAAAAGGCCAAAAGAAAAATATACAATACAGATTAGCCATTCACACTCAAAAAATACAAATAATAAACACATGACAAAAAAATCCAGGCCCAAAGGAAATCAAAGAATGTAAATTAAAATAGTATGATTGAGTGGAAGCGGCAAGATGGCGACGGGGCAACACGGTCTGTGAAACCCTCTGCAAAGGAGAACTGCAGTGGGTCTCTGACTCTCAGCCCGGGGGCTGCGGACCCCAACATCGCAGCCTGCTCTTCATATGGAGCTCGGCCGTTGACACCGCTGGGGCATCGCAACAGACTGGACAGTCACTGCAGTGCAAACGGCACCGCCGCAGGCGCCCCTCCACCACCGCCATGGCCTCTGTGGCAGCCATAGCACATCACACAACCCGGGCCGGAGGCGATCCACTTCAGTCCTTCAAGCCCCTTCAGAGAAGATCTGCTGGGATCGCTGCCACCTCTTCTGCGACCAAGACGTCCTGCCTGCCCTGAGGCAGGCAGCCATGTTCAGTCTCTGCCGTTCCTGTCCGGCCCCACCCCCTCTGGGGCGAGCAGCTGAGATAGCACCACCGGCTGGTGATTCAAGGTAACAATACCGAAACGGGAGAAATAAGCTTGAAAAAGACATAGGCCAGAGTGGTGAACAGAGGGTGATTTGAACTGTCCTTCACAGCAGACCAGGGACAACTGACCCTAACTGCAAACTAATTTACCAGCTTGAAAAGAAAACTAGAAATTGGAACTGAAGGGACATTGGACTTAAAGAAATGTCTCAGAGTGTGCTTCATTGATTCTGTTAGTTTAATGACTTAATTCTATTCCTACTGTATTGTTCCTTTTTTTCTTTTTTCCTCTTCCTTTTCTTCTCTTTTCTTCTCTCTGTAAACCATATCTTTGTATAGAGGAACAGCACACTAATAAGGTGGTTGGTTAGCTTGTATGTTAGCATCACTATATGTTTTATTTTTTTTGTATGAGAGTTGGTTCGTCTGTAGCTGTGGTCTATTGCTTTTATCTGTTTCAGTACAGGCCTCTCTCTCTATTTGTTGGCACACTTGTTTGTTTCCCCCTTTACTCCTCTATCTCTCCACTCCCCTCTTCAACCCACTGTCTGCTCCATTCTCTCCCCTCGGCTAACCACATTTTATTTCAGAGAGTAAACCTACAGCCCCACTGCACGGACAGACTCCAAGGCAGTGGAAAGTGGGTTACAGATTATCCACACACCTGTCAGCGAATACCAGGACCTGCAGATAGATTTTGAATAACAGCTCCCCCCTTAAGCAAATCTCAAAACTGGAAAAAGGACCACCCCCCAACCTACAGTACAACTCCAGAATTGAACAAAGTAAGAGGGCATACATAAAGAATAGGAGATTGAACAAACAGAAGTAAAACCAATTCCTTTACCCCTGAATAACAGAATTAAAGAAGACGGTGACGTGGAGGGAAGAAAAAAGTAGGGAGGGGAAAAAAACCACACAAATGAAGAAAAATCAAAAGAAGAATATAGGTCTCACACAGACCCCTGGGAGATCAGACACTGAGAAAACAGATTCTGGAACACAAACAATGAAGAGCCCCCAGAATGACTGGTTACATGCAACAAACCCAGACATCAAGACATTAATGGAGAGAATTTAAAAAATCGAGGAGAGACAAGAGGAAAATAGGAAGGAGCTGATGTCAGAAATGATAGCAGTAAAGAATACTGTGATGGAAATGAATAACAGACTAATAAGCATAGAAAGAAGAATCAGCCAAGCAGAAGAAAGAATCTCAGAGCTCAAAGACCAAAAGACAGAACTAACCCAAACTGTCAAAAGCATAGAAAAGAAGCTCAAAAAGACAGAACAAAACCTGCAAGAGATGAATGATCACTTCAAGAGACGAAACCTAAGAGTAATTGGGCTTCCTGAGGCAGACAGAGAAAAAGAAGCCACACTGGAACAAACATTCCATGAAATCATTCAAGAAAACTTCCCTCATCTCATTAAGGATGAAAAAATTCAAACACAAGAGATTCAGAGAACCCCTGGTAAGACAACAAATGAGAAGACTAACTCCCAGTCACATAATAATTTGCCTAAACGAAGTAGCTAAGAAAAAATCCTAAAGGCAGCAAGAGAAAAAGGCCAGACTACCTACCAGGGAAGACCAATTAGAATAGCAACAGATTTATCCACAGAAACCCTTCAGGCTAGGAGAACCTGGAGCCCTATCTTCAAAGTTCTAAAAGATAAACAATTTCAACCAAGAATAACTTACCCAGCCAAACTAAGCTTCATTAGTGAAGTAGAATTAAAATCTTTTCTAGATAGCCAATCCCTAAGAGCCTACGCTGCCACCAGAACACCTCTACAAGAAACACTTAAGAAAGTACTGAACATAGAAGAAAAAGAAAAAAGAACAAAAACATTCTTCACAAGAGTACAGGCAAAAGATTAAAAACACACATGAACCAACTCCAAAACCCAAAGAAAGACAACAAACAAACAGGAACAACTCTGTAAGAACCTTATGACAGGGATCAACTCTTGCATTTCAATTATTAGCCTAAATGTGAATGAACTAAATGCACCACTGAAAAGACATAGAATGGCAAAATGTATAAAATATCATCAGGCAACAATCTATTGCCTTCAAGAGACTCACCTCACTAGAAAGGACACCCACAGACTCAAAGTAAGAGGATGGGAAACAAACTTTCAGGCGAATGGAATACAAAAGAAAGGAGGAGTAGTGATCTTAATTTCAGACAAAATACCCTTCAAGCTATTAAAAATCAAAAAAGATACAGAAGGCCACTACATAATGATGAAATAAACATATATGCACCCAACATAGGTGCACCAACTTTCATAAAGCAACTTCTAGGAAAACTAAAGAAAGATATTGACTCTAACACCTTCATAACTGGGGACTTTA
>NW_007211115.1:22990-25803 GCF_000164805.1 Carlito syrichta | reverse complement strand
TTCCTGGGTCAATGATAAAATCAAAACAGAGATCAAAAGATACCTGGAAACAAATGAAAATGAAGAAACATCTTTACCAAAATCTCTGGGATGCTCTGAAAGCTGTGGTAAGAGGGGAATTTATATCCCTACAAACACACATGAAGAAAATGGAAGGAACAGAAATTCACAGCCTAACAAGCCACCTAAAGACGCTGGAAAAGCAAGACCACAAAAACCCTAATTTCAGCAGCAGAATCCAGATCACCAAAATAAAAGCCCAAATCCAGGACATAGAAGACAAAAAGATAATACAAAAAATCAATGAAACAAAAAGCTGGTTCTTCGAAAGGATAAACAAGATTGATAGTCCCCTAGCTAGATTGACCAAGAAAAAATGAGAAAAAAACCAAATAAGCACAATCAGAAACACAAAAGATGAAGTCACATCTGACCCTGAAGAAATACAAAAGATCATTAGAGACTACTATGTACACTTGTATGGAAACAAACTTGAAAACCTTAAGGAAATGGAGGACTTTCTGACATCACACAACCTACCTAGGTTGGAACAAGAAGAAATTGAGACCCTAAATAGACCAATAACAATCAAGGAAATTGACTACGAAATAAGAAAACTTCCTACAAAAAAAAAGCCCTGGTCCAGATGGCTTTCCAGCAGAATTTTACAAGACATTTAAGGAAGAGCTGATACCAATCCTACTGAAGGTATTCCATGTGATTGAAAAAGATGGAACTCTCCCCAAATCATTTTACGAAGCCAGCATCACATTGATACCCAAGCCAGGTAAAGATCCAACAAAGAAAGAGAACTACAGGCCAATATCTTTGACGAACATAGATGCTAAAATTCTCAACAAGATCCTAGCAAACCGTATTCAGCGATACATCTCAAAAATCATCCATCATGACCAAGTAGACTTCATTCCTGGAATGCAATGTTGGTTCAACATTCGTAAAACCATAAATGTAATTAAATACATCAATAGATGTTAAAACAAAAACCACATGATCATATTATTAGATGCAGAAAAAGCTTTTGATAAAATCCAGCACCCTGTCTTGATAAAAACCCTTGAACATCTAGGCATACGGGGAACATACCTCAAAATAGTAAAAGCCATTTATGAGAAACCCACAGCCAGTATACTCCTAAACAGACAAAAATTGGAACCAATTCCCCTGAAAACTAGAACTAGACAAGGATGCCCACTCTCACCCCTCCTGTTCAACATAGTATTGGAAGTCCTGGCTAGATCAATCAGAGAAAAGGAGGCAATCAGGGGTATCCAAATAGGAAAAGAGGAAGTCAAATTATCTCTCTTTGCAGATGACACGATTGTGTACCGTGAAAACCCAAGAGAATCTGTCAAAAGCCTCCTTACACTGATAAAGGCCTTTGGCAAAGTCTCAGGATACAAAATAAATGTACAAAAGACAATCGCATTTCTCTACACCAATAATAAACAAACAGAAACCCAAATAAAAAACACAATTCCATTCACAATAGCCACAAAAAAATGAAATACCTTGGCATCTTCCTAACCAGAGATGTGAAAGACCTTTTCAATGAAAATTACAAAACTCTGCTCAAAGAAATCAAAGATGACACAAACAAGTGGAAAAATATCCCATGCTCATGGATTGGAAGAATCAACATTGTGAAGATGTCCATCTTACCTAAGGCAATCTACAAATTCAATGCAATACCCATCAAATTACTAGTAACATTCTTCTCAGACCTAGAAAAAACAACACAGGAATTCATATGGAAACACAAACGTCCAAGAATAGCCAGAACAATCCTCAGCAAAAAAAACAAAGCAGGTGGTATCACATTACCAGACTTCAAACTTTACTATAAAGCTACAATCATCAAAACAGCTTGGTATTGGTACAGGAACAGACATATAGATCAATGGAATAGAATTGAGATTCCAGAAGCAAAACTTCAATTTCTCAATCAACTCATCTTCGACAAAGCCCCCACCACCTACCACTGGGGAGAGGAGAACCTATTCAGTAAATGGTGCTGGGAAAACTGGCTGACCATATGCAGAAGTTTGAAACAGGACTATCTATCCCCATGCAGAAAGGTTAACTCCAAATGTATCAGAGACCTAAATGTAAAACCTCAAACCATAAGAACCTTAGAAAAGGAAGGAAATACCCTCATGGAAATCGGAACTGGCATTCAATTCCTGAACAAAACCCGAAACCCACAGGTCATAAGTGAGAAGATAGACAAGTGGGACCTTATTAAATTGACAAGCTTCTGCAAAGCCAAAGAAACCATCAAGAGAGCAGGAAGACAGCCTACAGACTGGGAAAAAGTATTTGCCAACACCAGTTCTGACAAAGGCTTAATATTCTGGATCTACAATGAACTCAAATGTGCTGAAAAGAAAAACCAAACAACCCCATTATAAAATGGGCAAAAGATATGAACAGACACTTCACAAAAGAAGACATCTGAGCAGCCAACAAACACATGAAGAAATGCTCAACCTCACTAATCATCAGGGAGATGCACATCAACACCACACTGAGATACTACTTAACTCCAGTCAGAATGGCAATTATCATTAACTCAAAAAATAACAGCTGCTGGAGAGGGTGTGGTGAAAAGGGAACACTTCTACACTGTTTGTGGGAGTGTAAACTAGTGCAACCTCTGTGGAAAGCAGTGTGGAGATTCCTCAAAGCTCTAAAAATTGACCTTCCATATGATCCCGCAATCCCCCTACTGGGTTAATATACCCTGAAGAACTCAAATCACTCTATAAAAAAGATACCTGCACACGTATGTTTAT